>NW_025748271.1:0-10000 GCF_021184085.1 Oncorhynchus gorbuscha | reverse complement strand
TGATGAAAGCAAGATTGAATTCTTTGGCCTGAATGCCAAGCGTTACGTCTGGAGGAAACCTGGCACCATCCCTGCGGTGAAGCATGGTGGGGGCAGCATCATGCTGTGGGGATGTTCTTCAACGGCAGGGACTGGGAGACTTGTCAGGATCGAGGGCAAGATGAATGGAGCAAAGAACAGAGAGATCCTTGATGAAAAACTGCTCCAGAGCGCTCAAGACTGGGGCAAAGGTTCACCTTCCAACAGGACAATGACCCTAAGCACACAGCCAAGACAACGCAGGAGTGGCTTCGGGACAAGTCTCTGAATATCCTTGAGTGGCCCAGCCAGAGGCCGGACTTAAACCCAATCGAACATCTCTGGAGAGGCCTGAAAATAGCTGGGCAGCAATGCTCCCCAAATACAGGTGTGCCAGGCTTGTAGCGTCATACACAAGAAGACTCGAGTCTGTAGTCGCTGCCAAAGGTGCTTCAACAAAGTCCTGAGTAAAGAATCTAAATACTTAAATATGGAATGTATTATTTCAGTTTTTGTTTTTAATAAATTAGCAAACAATTCTAAAAACCTGTTTTTGCTTTGTCATAATGGGGTATTTTATGTAGATTGATTAGGGAAAAAACAATGTAATCAATTTTATGCTGAAACGTAACAAAATGTGAAAAAAGTCAAGTGGTCTGCATATTTTCCCGAAGGCACTGAACATACCGGTGTGTGTGTGTGTATGTACTGTAATTGTTTGTTTGTTCTAAACACTGGAACTCTCTCAGGAGATCCAGAACACTGCAGGACGTGGGTTTGTTTGAACAGCTTCATAGACCAGATCTCTGACTTCCAAAAATAGAACACATTGACATGGTGGTGGTCCATTGATTTATGTAGAATCTTTTAACAAGGCACAACTGTTAATTGAAATGCATTCCAGGTGACTACCTTATGAAGCTGGTTGAAAGAATGCCAAGAGAATGTCAAGAGTGCGCAAAGCTGTAATTGCTGCAAAAGGTGGCTCTACAAAGTATTGACTTGAGGGGGGGGTTCTCGGTGGTGAATAGTTATGACTTGGGGGGGTGGTGAATAGTTATGACTTGGGGGGTGAATAGTTATGCACGCTCAAGTCTCTTGGGGTATGTCTCTATAAGCTTGGCACATCTAGCCAATGGGATTTCTGCCCATTCTTCAAGGCAAAACTGTTCCAGCTCCTTCAAGATGTTGGGTTTGCACCAGACATAGCGTTTTCCTTGATGGCCAAAAAGCTCAATATTAGTCTCACCTGACCAGAGAACCTACTTCCATATGTTTGGGGAGTCTCCCACATGCATTTTGGCGAACACCAAATGCGTTTGCTTATTTTTTTCTTTTGCGCAATGGCTTTTTCTGGCCACTCTTCCGTAAAGCCCAGCTCTGTGGAGTTTACGGCTTAAAGTGGTCCTGTGGACAGATACTCCAATCTCTGCTGTGGAGCTTTGCAGCTCCTTCAGGGTTGTCTTTGGTCTCTTTGTTGCCTCCTGATTAATGCCCTCCTTGCCTGGTCTGTGAGTTTTGGTGGGCGGCCCGCTCCTGGCAGGCTTGTTGTGGTGCCCTATCCTTTCCATGTTTTAATAATGGATTTAATGTTGCTCCGTGGGATGTTCAAAGTTTCGGATATTATTTTAAAACCCATCGCTGATCTGTACTTCACTACTCTGTCCTTGACCTGTTTGGAGAGCTCTTTGGTCCTGGTGGGGCCCCTTGCTTGGTGGTGTTACAGACTCTGGAGCCTTTCAGAACAGGTGTAGATATACTAGGATCATGTGACAGATCATGTGACACTTAGATTGCACACAGGTGGACTTTATGTAACTAATTCTGTGACTTCTGAAGGTAATTGGTTGCAACAGATCTTATTTAGGGGCTTCATAGTAAAGGGGGTGAATACATGCACACACCACTTTTACATTGTATTTAGTTCTTACTACTTTTATCAAGTTTTTTAAATTTTTTATTTTTTATTTTTTATTTTACTTAACGAATTTGGACTATTTTGTGTTTGTCCATTACATGAAATCCAAATAAAAATCTAAATTACAGGTTGTAATTACATTTAAATTACAGGTTGTAATGCAACAAAAACGCCAAGGCCAGAGATTAGAGGAGGCCAGAGATTAGAGGAGTCCAGAGATTAGAGGAGTCCAGAGATTAGAGGAGTCCAGAGATTAGAGGAGGCCAGAGATTAGAGGAGGCCAGAGATTAGAGGAGGCCAGAGATTAGAGGAGGAGGCCAGAGATGAGAGGAGGAGGCCAGAGATGAGAGGAGGAGGCCAGAGATGAGAGGAGGAGGCCAGAGATGAGAGGAGGCCAGAGATTAGAGGAGGAGGCCAGAGATGAGAGGAGGAGGCCAGAGATTAGAGGAGGCCAGAGATTAGAGGAGGCCAGAGATGAGAGGAGGAGGCCAGAGATGAGAGGAGGAGGCCAGAGATGAGAGGAGGAGGCCAGAGATGAGAGGAGGAGGCCAGGGCCACTGGCAGAAATGAGGAGCTGAGAACCCAGGGCTTGAGACAGAACACACACACACACTCACTTGAAACTTGTGAGAGACGCCAGCCAGAGAATCCACGGCTTGAGAGTGAAGGCAGCAAGACGCTGTGCCTCCCCCATCTTCCCTCCTTTCCTTCCCTCCTCCTCCTCCTCCTCCCCCACCTCCCCTCCAACTCTTTGAGTCAGTCACGGCTGTCAGGCAGCATCAGAGGGTTTAATGGCAGAAGTCCATTGTGACTAGCAGTCTCCTGGGCTGATCCAGCGAATCACAGAATGAGTGTTCCAAACAAGAAAACTCTGATCCCCTAATCCTGAAAGAAGCAGAAATGGAGAGAGGGAAGGAGAGATGGAGGGAGAGAATGAGAGATAGAGGGAGAGAATGAGAGATAGAGGGAGAGAATGAGAGATGGAGGGAGGGAAGGAGAGATGGAGGGAGAGAATGAGAGATAGAGGGAGAGAATGAGAGATAGAGGGAGGGAAGGAGAGATGGAGGGAGAGAATGAGAGATAGAAGGAGAGATGGAGGGAGGGAAGGAGAGATGGAGGGAGAGAATGAGAGATAGAGGGAGAGAAGGAGAGATGGAGGGAGGGAAGGAGAGATGGAGGGAGAGAATGAGAGATAGAAGGAGAGATGGAGGGAGGGAAGGAGAGATGGAGGGTGGAGGGAGAGAAGGAGAGATGGAGGGAGGGAAGGAGAGATGGAGGGTGGAGGGAGAGAAGGAGAAATGGAGAGAGGGAAGGAGAGATGGAGGGAGAGAATGAGAGATAGAGGGAGAGAAGGAGAGATGGAGGGAGGGAAGGAGAGATGGAGGGAGAGAATGAGAGATAGAAGGAGAGATGGAGGGAGGGAAGGAGAGATGGAGGGTGGAGGGAGAGAAGGAGAGATGGAGGGAGGGAAGGAGAGATGGAGGGGGGAAAGAGAGATGGATGGGAGGAGAGATAGAGGGAGAGAAGGAGAGATGGAGGGGGAAGGAGAGATGGAGGGGAGGAGAGATGAGGGAGAGAAGGAGAGGTGGAGGGCAGACGGAGAGTTAGAGGGGAGGAGAGATGGAAGGAGAGATGGGGGAGGATAGATGGAGGGAGAGAAGGAGAGATGGAGGGGGAGGATAGATGGATGGAGAGAAGGAGAGCTGGAGGGAGGGAAGAAAAGGTGGAGAGGGGGAGGAGAGATGGTGGGAGGATTGATGGAGGGAGAGAAGGAGAGATGGAGGGGGAGGATAGATGGATGTAGGGAAGGAGAGATGGAGAGACGGAGGGAGGGAAGGAGAGATGGAGGCAGGGAGGGGGAAGGAGAGATGGAGGGAGGGAGGGAAGGAGAGATGGAGGCAGGGAGGGGGAAGGAGATATGGAGGGAGGGAAGGAGAAATAGAGGGATGGAAGGAGGGAATGAGAGAGGAACGGAGGGATAGAGGGATGAAGAACAGACTAGTCTCCGCAGGAAGGCATGGGAATCAGATAAACATCACTAATTCTGGAAGAGGAATTATTTCCACCTAGTGGGGGTGTCTAGTGGGGGGGTGTGCCATTGGCTTTGAGTATTAGCCCTCCTCCTACAACAACAACAAAACTACTTGTGGAATTACAAGAGCAACACTACACTCATTTTCAATGACTGTTATTTAATCACAGTAAAGCTGCAGTAACTCTGTAGTACTAATCACTGTAAAGCTGCAGTAACTCTGTAGTACTAATCACTGTAAAGCTGCAGTAACTCTGTAGTACTAATCACTGTAAAGCTGCAGTAACTCTGTAGTACTAATCACTGTAAAGCTGCAGTAACTCTGTAGTACTAACCACTGTAAATCACTGCTGCTGCAGTAACTCTGTAGTACTAATCACTGTAAAGCTGCAGTAACTCTGTAGTATTAATCACTGTAAAGCTGTAAAAGCTAACTCTGTAGTACTAATCACTGTAAAGCTGCAGTAACTCTGTAGTACTAACCACTGTAAAGCTGCAGTAACTCTGTAGTACTAATCACCGTAAAGCTGCAGTAACTCTGTAGTACTAATCACTGTAAAGCTGCAGTAACTCTGTAGTACTAACCACTGTAAAGCTGTAGTAACTCTGTAGTACTAACCACTGTAAAGCTGCAGTAACTCTGTAGTACTAATCACCGTAAAGCTGCAGTAACTCTGTAGTACTAATCACTGTAAAGCTGTAGTAACTCTGTAGTACTAATCACTGTAAAGCTGTAGTAACTCTGTAGTACTAATCACTGTAAAGCTGCAGTAACTCTGTAGTACTAATCACTGTAAAGCTGCAGTAACTCTGTAGTACTAATCACTGTAAAGCTGCAGTAACTCTGTAGTACTAATCACTGTAAAGCTGCAGTAACTCTGTAGTACTAATCACTGTAAAGCTGCAGTAACTCTGTAGTACTAACCACTGTAAAGCTGCAGTAACTCTGTAGTACTAATCACTGTAAAGCTGCAGTAACTTGCCAATGCACCCATGAGTGGTGGTTGAATCACTGTAACCTAACTCTGCTAGCCTCAGTCTTCCCCGTCTGGGTCTCCAGTCTAAACCCTCTCATCCTGAAATCTGAAGGCAGATCACAGAAGCCCAGTTAAATTCCCTTTTATTGCTTTGCTTTCTCTCAGCCCTGCAGTAATCTCCAATGCACCATGAGTGGTGGTGGCCTGTCAGCTAGCCTCAGACTTCCTGACAGTTCCAAAACCCTCCTGGGAAATCTTAGAGCTGTAGAATTCCCTTTAGATGTACTCGGGCCGCTGGGAGTGTGTGTGAGTGGCCTGTCAGTGTGACTGGACCAAACCTCTAAGAGTGTGAGCTGTGATGTGTGATGTGTGTGTGTGTGTGTGTGTGTGTGTGTGTGTGTGTGTGTGTGTGTGTGTGTGTGTGTGTGTGTGTGTGTGTGTGTGTGTGTGTGTGTGTGTGTGTGTGTGTGTGTGTGTGTGTGTGTGTGTGTGTGTGTGTGTGTGTGAGGGACAGCTTGAAGGCATTTTGGCCTGATGCAGCATGGATGTCTGCTAGTCACTCTTCTAGTGAGGCCTCTCCGTAACCTCCGACCTCTGTACGTACATGATACAGTACAAACACACACATACACACTGGCAACCTGAAGAATTAAAACACATTCAGTACAGATTTCAACATAGCTGGAACAAGACGATTGCTTTGTCTCATTGTGGTTGCATGTGGACTTCGGAGAATTTCAGAGGGAGAATTTAACAGCTGCTGCGTGCTCCAAATATGTCACTTTCCCCCTCACATTATGTCTCACTGCTGGGCTGAGGAATGCCTCAGGTAAACAAACCATAGAGCAAGGCCCACTGCTGAGATATAAACCATAAGAGCAAGGCCCACTGCTGGGCTGGTGGGAATGCCTTACTGCCTCAGATATAAACCGCCGAGCAGAGCCCACTGCTGGGCTGAGGGAATGCCTTACTGCCTCAGATATAAACCATAGAGCAAGGCCCACTGCTGGGCTGGTGAATGGGAATGCCATAGAGCAAGGCCCACTGCTGGGCTGAGGGGCTGCCCACACTTTCCGAAACCAGGAGTACCACTGCTGGGCTGAGGAATGCCTTACCCTCAGATATAAACCATAGAGCAAGGTCCACTGTTGGGCTGAGGGAATGCCTTACTGCCTCAGATATAAACCATAGAGCAAGGCCCACTGCTGGGGCTGAGGGAATGCCTTACTGCCTCAGATATAAACCATAGAGCAAGGCCCACTGCTGGGCTGAGGGAATGCCTTACTGCCTCAGATATAAAACATAGAGCAAGGCCCCACTGCTGGAGGCTGAGGGAATGCCTTACTGCCTCAGATATAAAACTATAGAGCAAGGCCCACTGCTGGGCTGAGGGAATGCCTTACTGCCTCAGATATAAACCATAGAGCAAGGCCCACTGCTGGGCTGAGTGAATGCCTTACTGCCTCAGATATAAACCATAGAGCAAGGCCCACTGCTGGGCTGAGGGAATGTTGGTAGAGCATGGCGCTTGTAACGCCAGGGTAGTGGGTTCGATCCCCGGGACCACCCATACGTAGAATGTATGCACACATGACTGTAAGTCGCTTTGGATAAAAGCGTCTGCTAAATGGCATATATTATTATATTATTATATTATTATATTATTATTATATTATTATATTATTATTATTATTATTATATTAGATATAAACCATAGAGCAAGGCCCACTGCTGGGCTGAGGGAATGCCTTACTGCCTCAGAATGCACACCAAACCCATAGAGCAAGGCCCACTGCTGGGCTGAGGGAATGCCGCCTGCCTCAGATATAACCATAGGCAAAGGCCCACTGCTGGGCTGAGGGGAATGCCTTACTGCCTCAGATATAAACCATAGAGCAAGGCCCACTGCAGGGCTGAGAATGCCTTACTGCCTCAGATATAAACCATAGAGCAAGGCTCACTGCTGGGCCTGAGGGAATGCCTTACTGCCTCCAGATATAAACCATAGAGCAAGGCCCACTGCTGGGCTGAGTGAATGCCTTACTGCCTCAGATATAAACCATAGAGCAAGGCCCACTGTTGGGCTGAGTGAATGCCTTACTGCCTCAGATATAAACCATAGAGCAAGGCCCACTGTTGGGCTGAGTGAATGCCTTACTGCCTCAGATATAAACCATAGAGCAAGGCCCACTGCTGGGCTGAGTGAATGCCTTACTGCCTCAGATATAAACCATAGAGCAAGGCCCACTGCTGGGCTGAGGGAATGCCTTACTGCCTCAGATATAAACCATAGAGCAAGGCCCACTGCTGGGCTGAGTGAATGCCTTACTGCCTCAGATATAAACCATAGAGCAAGGCCCACTGCTGGGCTGAGTGAATGCCTTACTGCCTCAGATATAAACCATAGAGCAAGGCCCACTGCTGGGCTGAGTGAATGCCTTACTGCCTCAGATATAAACCATAGAGCAAGGCCCACTGCTGGGCTGAGTGAATGCCTTACTGCCTCAGATATAAACCATAGAGCAAGGCCCACTGCTGGGCTGAGGGAATGCCTTACTGCCTCAGATATAAACCATAGAGCAAGGCCCACTGCTGGGCTGAGGGAATGCCTTACTGCCTCAGATATAAACCATAGAGCAAGGCCCACTGTTGGGCTGAGTGAATGCCTTACTGCCTCAGATATAAACCATAGAGCAAGGCCCACTGCTGGGCTGAGGGAATGCCTTACTGCCTCAGATATAAACCATAGAGCAAGGCCCACTGCTGGGCTGAGGGAATGCCTTACTGCCTCAGATATAAACCATAGAGCAAGGCCCACTGCTGGGCTGAGGGAATGCCTTACTGCCTCAGATATAAACCATAGAGCAAGGCCCACTGCTGGGCTGAGTGAATGCCTTACTGCCTCAGATATAAACCATAGAGCAAGGCCCACTGCTGGGCTGAGGGAATGCCTTACTGCCTCAGATATAAACCATAGAGCAAGGCCCACTGCTGGGCTGAGGGAATGCCTTACTGCCTCAGATATAAACCATAGAGCAAGGCCCACTGTTGGGCTGAGTG
This sequence comes from Oncorhynchus gorbuscha, assembly GCF_021184085.1. NCBI lineage: Eukaryota > Metazoa > Chordata > Actinopteri > Salmoniformes > Salmonidae > Oncorhynchus > Oncorhynchus gorbuscha. The sequence continues at coordinate 1,995 of NW_025748271.1, read as the reverse complement.
AATGCCTTACTGCCTCAGATATAAACCATAGAGCAAGGCCCACTGCTGGGCTGAGTGAATGCCTTACTGCCTCAGATATAAACCATAGAGCAAGGCCCACTGCTGGGCTGAGTGAATGTCTTACTGCCTCAGATATAAACCATAGAGCAAGGCCCACTGTTGGGCTGAGTGAATGTCTTACTGCCTCAGATATAAACCATAGAGCAAGGCCCACTGCTGGGCTGAGTGAATGTCTTACTGCCTCAGATATAAACCATAGAGCAAGGCCCACTGCTGGGCTGAGTGAATGCCTTACTGCCTCAGATATAAACCATAGAGCAAGTCCCACTGCTGGGCTGAGTGAATGCCTTACTGCCTCAGATATAAACCATAGAGCAAGGCCCACTGCTGGGCTGAGTGAATGCCTTACTGCCTCAGATATAAACCATAGAGCAAGGCCCACTGCTGGGCTGAGTACCAGTCTCTTTAGCTAACATTCCACTCCTTGACATTGACCAGTGTGTGTGGTGTGTGTGTGTGTGTGTGTGTGTGTGTGTGTGTGTGTGTGTGTGTGTGTGTGTGTGTGTGTGTGTGTGTGTGTGTGTGTGTGTGTGTGTGTGTGTGTGTGTGTGTGTGTGTGTGTGTGTGTGTGTGTGTGTGTGTGTGTAGTTAGAATTCTGTCTGAGCAGCGTAACTTTGCCATGTTGTCATCACATGATATGACTGATCTGTACAAGGTGTCAGGAGGGATATAATACCTTTCATTAGAGATGCCTGGCACCTACACATATACCCTTTGAGCTTATACAGCATCAGATTAGGAATGCTGATCTAGGATCAGGTCCCCCAGTCCAGTCATTACGGTGGAAAAGGATAAACTGATCTAGGATCAGGCCCCCAGTCCAGTCATTACAATGGAAAAGGCTACAACAGATTCTAGGATCAGGTCCCTCAGTCAAGTCATTACAATGGAAAAGGCACAACTGATCTAGGATCAGGTCCCCAGTCCAGTCATTACAATGGAAAAGGCACAACTGATCTAGGATCAGGTCCCCCAGTCCAGTCATTACAATGGAAAAGGCTAAACTGATCTAGGATCAGGTCCCCCAGTCCAGTCATTACAATGGAAAAGGCTAAACAGATTCTAGGATCAGGTCCCTCAGTCAAGTCATTACAATGGAAAAGGCACAACTGATCTAGGATCAGGTCCCCCAGTCCAGTCATTACAATGGAAAAGGCACAACTGATCTAGGATCAGGTCCCCCAGTCCAGTCATTACAATGGAAAGGCTAAACTGATCTAGGATCAGGTCCCCCAGTCCAGTCATTACAATGGAAAAGGCTAAACAGATTCTAGGATCAGGTCCCTCAGTCAAGTCATTACAATGGAAAAGGCACAACTGATCTAGGATCAGGTCCCCAGTCCAGTCATTACAATGGAAAAGGCTAAACTGATCTAGGATCAGGTCCCCCAGTCCAGTCATTACAATGGAAAAGGCTAAACTGATCTAGGATCAGGTCCCCCAGTCCAGTCATTACAATGGAAAAGGCTAAACAGATTCTAGGATCAGGTCCCTCAGTCAAGTCATTACAATGGAAAAGCACAACTGATCTAGGATCAGGTCCCCCAGTCCAGTCATTACAATGGAAAAGGCACAACTGATCTAGGATCAGGTCCCCAGTCCAGTCATTACAATGGAAAAGGCTAAACTGATCTAGGATCAGGTCCCCAGTCCAGTCATTACAATGGAAAAGGCTAAACTGATCTAGGATCAGGTCCCCCAGTCCAGTCATTACAATGGAAAAGGCTAAACAGATTCTAGGATCAGGTCCCTCAGTCAAGTCATTACAATGGAAAAGGCACAACTGATCTAGGATCAGGTCCCCGAGTCCAGTCATTACAATGGAAAGGCACAACTGATCTAGGATCCAGGTCCCCCAGTCCAGTCATTACAATGGAAAAGGCTAAACTGATCTAGGATCAGGTCCCCCAGTCCAGTCATTACAATGGAAAAGG
>NW_025748270.1:30000-37845 GCF_021184085.1 Oncorhynchus gorbuscha | reverse complement strand
CTACTGATGAAAGAGACGGAGAGTCTGATACTAGATAGAACAATGTATTATCCATTCCCCTCTGTTTTGTTGCTTCCTGTCTCTCTCTATATATAATCTTCTCTCTCTCTCTCCCTCTGTCTCTCTCCCTATATATCTACTCTCTGTCTCTGTCTCTCTCTATATATATCTACCCTCTCTCTCTCTCTCTCTCTCTATATATATATCTTCTCTCTCTCTCTCTCTCTCTCTCTCTCTCTCTCTATATATATATATTCTCTCTCTCTATATATATATATTCTCTCTCTCTATATATATATATTCTCTCTCTCTATATATATATATTCTCTCTCTATATATATATATCTTCTCTCTCTATATATATATATCTTCTCTCTCTATATATATCTTCTCTCTCTCTCTATATATATCTTCTCTCTCTCTCTCTCTCTCTATATATATCTTCTCTCTCTCTCTCTCTCTCTAATATATATCTTCTCTCTCTCTCTGTCTCTCTCTCTTCTCTCTCCTCTCTCTGTCTCTCTGTCTCTGTGTGTTTTGTATCTTCTTACAGTCCCACCATGCATGGTATATACACCCACCCAGAGGTTTTAATAAAATGAGGACTGTCGAGTCAGAACAAAACAGAGCATCCTTTTCCTTAGCCAGCTGTGTCTGAGACAGCCAGGGGAGACAGCCAGGGGAGACAGCCAGGGGAGACAGCCAGGGGAGACAGCCAGGGGAGACAGCTAGGGGAGACAGAGAGAAGGAAGAAAAACAACAACACAACAACAACAACCATGTTGTCTCAGATCAGTAACCATGGTTCCCTCTAGTCTCTGTGTGTTAGCATGAGTGAAGATGACATCTGGGTATCCTCAGTATCAGTTCAGTAACCATGGTTCCCTCTCGTCTCTGTGTGTTAGCATGTACCCTATACCTTATACCCTGTACCCTATACCATGTACCCTATACCCAGCACCCTATACCCTGTCCCCTATAATTTATACCCTGTACCCTATACCCTGTACCCTATACCCTGTACCCTATACCCTGTTCCCTATACCTTATACCCTATACCCTGTGCTCTATACCCTGCACCTTATTCCCTGTACCCTATACCCTGTTCCCTATACCCTGTACCCTGTACCTTATACCCTGAACCCTATACCCTGTACCCTGTACCCTGTACCTTATACCCTGTACCCTATACCATGTACCCTATACCCTGTACCCTATACCATGTACCCTATACTCTGTTCCCTATACCTTATACCCTGTACCCTATACCCTGTACCCTATACCCTGTACCCTGTACCCTGTGCCTTATACCCTGTACCCTATACCCTGTACCTTATACCCAGTTCCCTATACCTTATACCCTATAACCTGTACCTTATACCCTACACTCTATTCCATGTGTCTTATACCCTGTACCGTATACCCTGTACCCTATACCCTGTTCCTTATACCCTGTACCCTATACATTTACATTTACATTTACATTTAAGTCATTTAGCAGACGCTCTTATCCAGAGCGACTTACAAATTGGTGCATTCACCCTATACCCTGTGCCATATACCCTGTACCCCATACCCTATACCCTGTACCCTATACCCTGTACCCTATACCCTGTACCTTGTACCCTGTACCTTGTACCCTATACCCTGTACCTTATACCCTGTACCCTATACCCTGTACCCTATACCCTGTACCTTATACCATGTACCCTGTACCCTGTACCCTATACCCTGTACCTTATACCATGTACCCTATACCCTGTACCCTATACATTATACCCTGCACCCTATGCCCTATACCCTGTACCCTATACCCTGTGCTTTATACCTTATACCTTGCACCCTATACCCTTTCTAGTGCACTACTTTGGACCAGAGCTCTATGTAGGGAATAGGTAGTGAGCGTTTTGGGACAGGACCAAGGCTTTTGAAAGCTTTTGTTCAAATCATATTAGTTGTGTTTAATTATGAATCTCCCCCCAGCTAGCTTTTAACTTATTCATATAAAAAAATACTTTAGGGAAGTCATTTGCAAACTGCAGTTAGAATCAATTCTGTCAAGCAGAAAGACACTAAGCTAAACTAAAAGCATTGTATTTTGGGGATGAATCATTCACTAAACCATCAACCTCAATGAAATGAATACCAATGTAATGAATAAAGTGGACATTGAGCAAGTTGAAGAGACCAAACTGCTTTGGCGTAAACCCCGGATTGTAAAACGGTCACATGGTCAGAACATATTGACACAACAGTAGATGGGGAGAAGTCTGTCCATAATGAAGCGCTGCTCTGCCTTCTTGATATCAACAAAACATATTGACACAACAGTAGATGGGGAGAAGTCTGTCCATAATGAAGCACTGCTCTGCCTTCTTGACATCGCTATAAACAAGACAAGTCCTACAGGCCCTGGTTCTGTAGCACCTGGACACCTGCCCAGTCATATAGTCAAGTGACACAAAGAGGAACATAAGCCAATTACAGTTGGCCCAGAACAGAGCAGCACGGAGGGCCCTTCAATGTGCACAGAGAGCTAACATCAATAATATACATGTTAATCTCTCCTGTCCCAGAACAGAGCAGCATGGAGGGCCCTTCAATGTGCACAGAGAGCTAACATCAATAATATACATGTTAATCTCTCCTGTCCCAGAACAGAGCAGCATGGAGGGCCCTTCAATGTGCACAGAGAGCTAACATCAATAATATACATGTTAATCTCTCCTGTCCCAGAACAGAGCAGCATGGAGGGCCCTTCAATGTGCACAGAGAGCTAACATCAATAATATACATGTTAATCTCTCCTGTCCCAGAACAGAGCAGCATGGAGGGCCCTTCAATGTGCACAGAGAGCTAACATCAATAATATACATGTTAATCTCTCCTGTCCCAGAACAGAGCAGCATGGAGGGCCCTTCAATGTGCACAGAGAGCTAACATCAATAATATACATGTTAATCTCTCCTGTCCCAGAACAGAGCAGCATGGAGGGCCCTTCAATGTGCACAGAGAGCTAACATCAATAATATACATGTTAATCTCTCCTGGCTCAAAGTAGAGGAGACATTGACTGCATCACTACTTGATGAGAGGTATTGACATGTTGGAGGCACCGTGCTGTCTGTTAAAACAACTAGCACACAGCTCAGACACACATTCAAACCCCCACATGACATGCCACCAGAGGTCTGTTTAAACAACTAGCACACAGCTCAGACACACATTCAAACCCCCACATGACATGCCACCAGAGGTCTGTTTAAACAACTAGCACACAGCTCAGACACACATTCAAACCCCCACATGACATGCCACCAGAGGTCTGTTAAAACAACTAGCACACAGGTCAGACACACATTCAAACCCCCACATGACATGCCACCAGAGGTCTGTTTAAACAACTAGCACACAGCTCAGACACACATTCAAACCCCCACATGACATGCCACCAGAGGTCTGTTTAAACAACTAGCGCACAGCTCAGACACACATTCAAACCCCCACATGACATGCCACCAGAGGTCTGTTTAAACAACTAGCACACAGCTCAGACACACATTCAAACCCCCACATGACATGCCACCAGAGGTCTGTTTAAACAACTAGCACACAGCTCAGACACACATTCAAACCCCCACATGACATGCCACCAGAGGTCTGTTTAAACAACTAGCACACAGCTCAGACACACATTCAAACCCCCACATGACATGCCACCAGAGGTCTGTTTAAACAACTAGCACACAGCTCAGACACACATTCAAACCCCCACATGACATGCCACCAGAGGTCTGTTTAAACAACTAGCACACAGCTCAGACACACATTCAAACCCCCACATGACATGCCACCAGAGGTCTGTTAAAACAACTAGCACACAGCTCAGACACACATTCAAACCCCCACATGACATGCCACCAGAGGTCTGTTTAAACAACTAGCACACAGCTCAGACACACATTCAAACCCCCACATGACATGCCACCAGAGGTCTGTTTAAACAACTAGCACACAGCTCAGACACACATTCAAACCCCCACATGACATGCCACCAGAGGTCTGTTTAAACAACTAGCACACAGCTCAGACACACATTCAAACCCCCACATGACATGCCACCAGAGGTCTGTTTAAACAACTAGCACACAGCTCAGACACACATTCAAACCCACACATTACATGCCACCAGAGGTCTCTTCACAGTCCCCAAGTCCAGAACAGACTATGGGAAACATACAGTACTACATAGAGCCAGGGGTACATGGAACTCTATTCCACAGTACTACATAGAGTCAGGGGTACATGGAACTCTATTCCACAGTACTACATAGAGCCATGACTACATGGAACTCTATTCCACAGTACTACATAGAGCCATGACTACATGGAACTCTATTCCACAGTACTACATAGAGCCATGACTACATGGAACTCTATTCCACAGTACTACATAGAGCCATGACTACATGGAACTCTATTCCACAGTACTACATAGAGCCATGACTACATGGAACTCTATTCCACAGTACTACATAGAGCCATGACTACATGGAACTCTATTCCACAATACTACATAGAGCCAGGGGTACATGGAACTCTATTCCACAGTACCACATAGAGCCATGACTACATGGAACTCTATTCCACAGTACTACATAGAGCCAGGGGTACATGGAACTCTATTCCACAGTACTACATAGAGCCATGACTACATGGAACTCTATTCCACAGTACTACATAGAGCCATGACTACATGGAACTCTATTCCACAGTACTACATAGAGCCAGGGGTACATGGAACTCTATTCCACAGTACTACATAGAGCCAGGGGTACATGGAATTCTGTTCCGCATCAAGTAACTCAGGCAGGCAATAAAATCAGAGTTAAAAAACAGATACACATCGCGGACTGTGAAGAGACACACACGGGAACACACACATACGCACACACTCGCTAACCGTATTCTACACACAAGTACATCATAATGTTGGAATATTGTTGTATTGTGGTATTATAAATGTTGTATTGTAGATATGTAGTGGTAGAGTAGTGGTGTAATAATGTGTTGTATTGTAGTGGTAAACCCCAGGAAGAGTAGCTGCTGCCTTGACAGGAACTAATGAGGATCCATAATAAACCCCAGGAAGAGTAGCTGCTGCCTTGGCAGGAACTAATGAGGATCCATAATAAACCCCAGGAAGAGTAGCTGCTGCCTTGACAGGAACTAATGAGGATCCATAATAAACCCCAGGAAGAGTAGCTGCTGCCTTGACAGGAACTAATGGGGATCCATAATAAACCCCAGGAAGAGTAGCTGCTGCCTTGGCAGGAACTAATGAGGATCCATAATAAACCCCAGGAAGAGTAGCTGTTGCCTTGGCAGGAACTAATGGGGATCCTTAATTAACCCCAGGAAGAGTAGCTGCTGCCTTGGCAGGAACTAATGGGGATCCATAATAAACCCCAGGGAGAGACTAGTGTCCTGTCCAATGGTTGTACTCAGGGCCGGACCCCACCTCGCAGGCAGAGCTGCAGTTTTAAAGGCCCTACAAGAGACTGGTCCAATAGTTGTACTCAGGGCCGGACCCCACCTCGCAGGCAGAGCTGCAGTTTTAAAGGCCCTACAAGAGACTGGTCCAATAGTTGTACTCAGGGCCGGACCCCACCTCGCAGGCAGAGCTGCAGTTTTAAAGGCCCTACAAGAGACTGGTCCAATAGTTGTACTCAGGGCCGGACCCCACCTCGCAGGCAGAGCTGCAGTTTTAAAGGCCCTACAAGAGACTGGTCCAATAGTTGTACTCAGGGCCGGACCCCACCTCGCAGGCAGAGCTGCAGTTTTAAAGGCCCTACAAGAGACTGGTCCAATGGTTGTACTCAGGGCCGACCCCCACCTCGCAGGCAGAGCTGCAGTTTTCAACAATTCTATAAATTCTTCCAAGGGGCCGGAGAGAACATTTTTAGTTTTCTAACTAACTTCATGCAATTCTACTCATTTTGCCATTTGGTGGAGAGCAAGATTAACAATTTTACAGCTAAGTTCTTGCAAAATGAAACATTTTGCAATTGGGTGGAGAGACATTTTTCAGTTTAAAAGCTAATTTCCTGCTATTCTACACCTTTTGCCATGACTTCTGCCATGTTGAAATGATATCTGAGTGAGAGTGACTAACAAGATCAATGGAGGCACCTCTGGAGGTCAGGGCCCCTGGAGGTCAGGGCCCCTGGAGGTCAGGGCCCCTGGAGGTCACGGCCCCTGGAGGTCACGGCCCTCTGGAGGTCACGGCCCCTGGAGGTCAGGGCCCCTGGAGGTCACGGCCCCTGTAGGTCAGGGCCCCCTGGAGGTCACGGCCCCTGGAGGTCACAGCCCCTGTAGGTCAGGGCCCCCTGGAGGTCACGGCCCCTGGAGGTCACGGCCCCTGGAGGTCAGGGCCCCTGGAGGTCAGGGCCCTCTGGAGGTCACGGCCCCTGGAGGTCAGGGCCCCTGGAGGTCACGGCCCCTGTAGGTCAGGGCCCTCTGGAGGTCAGGGCCCTCTGGAGGTCACGGCCCCTGTAGGTCAGGGCCCTCTGGAGGTCACGGCCCCTGTAGGTCAGGGCCCTCTGGAGGTCAGGGCCCCTGGAGGTCACAGCCCCTGTAGGTCAGGGCCCCCTGGAGGTCAGGGCCCTCTGGAGGTCAGGGCCCTCTGGAGGTCAGGGCCCCTGGAGGTCACGGCCCCTGTAGGTCATGTCCCTCTGGAGGTCACGGCCCCTGTAGGTCAGGGCCCTCTGGAGGTCACGGCCCCTGTAGGTCAGGGCCCTCTGGAGGTCAGGGCCCCTGGAGGTCACAGCCCCTGTAGGTCAGGGCCCCCTGGAGGTCACAGCCCCTGTAGGTCAGGGCCCCCTGGAGGTCAGGGCTCTCTGGAGGTCACGGCCCTCTGGAGGTCACGGCCCTCTGGAGGTCACGGCCCCTGTAGGTCAGGGCCCTCTGGAGGTCAGGGCCCCTGGAGGTCACAGCCCCTGTAGGTCAGGGCCCCCTGGAGGTCACAGCCCCTGTAGGTCAGGGCCCCCTGGAGGTCAGGGCTCTCTGGAGGTCACGGCCCTCTGGAGGTCAGGGCCCTCTGGAGGTCATGGCCCCTGGAGGTCACGTGCCCTGTGTGACCGGTCGCTAATTTGTCCATAATCACTATAAGTTTAGATAGCTGGCAAGACTAATGTACCAATCTAAAACATGTTTTACTGACATGGGCTAATTGAGTGACTGTCAGTGACTGACTGAACAAGAGAAAAACTTCTGATGAACCAATCACAGCACCTTGTGTTCTACTATACTAACTCTCTAACAGTAAGATCAGACCTCGACTGACATCCATTTGGTTTTTTCTCTTCATAATATTGTAAAATGTATTTTTTTTGTAGTACCTAAACCCTGAGCTGCCTCATATTACAGGAGATAGACTCCCTTACAGGAGATGGGCTCCATTACAGGAGATAGACTCCATTACAGGAGATAGACTCCCTTACAGGAGATAGACTCCATTACAGGAGATAGACTCCATTACAGGAGATGGGCTCCCTTACAGGAGATGGGCTCCCTTACAGGAGATGGACTCCCTTACAGGAGACAGACTCCCGTTCTGGTTAGACAGCCTGGTCTCATAGACAAGACGCAACTTAGTAAACGTAAAACCCGGGGGACACTAAAATGAGCTTGATATGATGCGTTTGCTATAGATACATAAGACTGATGGATACAAAAATAGGGTTGTTAGTCGTGATGGTTGGGCTCATAGTGTATAACGTGAATGTCTAGCAACCCAAAGGTTGCACGTTCAAATCTCATCATGGACAACTTTAGCTAATGAGC
>NW_025748270.1:17500-22500 GCF_021184085.1 Oncorhynchus gorbuscha | reverse complement strand
AAACAGATTAAAGACAGACAGATTATCAGTCTCAGACAGATTACATATAGACAGATTATCAGTTTCAAACAGATTAAAGACAGACAGTTGATCAGTCTCAGACAGATTAAATAAGATCTTTGTCCAGTCTTGAAACCCAAAGAGAGATGGGTAAGATCTTTGTCCAGAGTCTTTAAACCCAAAGAGAGATGGGTAAGATCTTTGTCCAGAATATTTGAGTACTGCACCTCTTAATGAATATTATCTCTGAAATATGGAGATCAGTACTGTATACTGTAAATGAGTACAGCACCTCTTAATGAATATTATCTCTGAAATATGGAGATCAGTACTGCATACTGTAAATGAGTACAGCAACTCTTAATGAATATTATCTCTGAAATATGGAGATCAGTACTGTATACTGTAAATGAGTACAGCACCTCTTAATGAATACTATCTCTGAAATATGGAGATCAGTACTGTATACTGTAAATGAGTACAGCACCTCTTAATGAATATTATCTCTGAAATATGGAGATCAGTACTGTATACTGTAAATGAGTACAGCACCTCTTAATGAATATTATCTCTGAAATATGGAGATCAGTACTGCATACTGTAAATGAGAACAGCACCTCTTAATGAATATTATCTCTGAAATATGGAGATCAGTACTGTATACTGTAAATGAGTACAGCACCTCTTAATGAATATTATCTCTGAAATATGGAGATCAGTACTGCATACTGTAAATGAGAACAGCACCTCTTAATGAATATTATCTCTGAAATATGGAGATCAGTACTGTATACTGTAAATGAGTACAGCACCTCTTAATGAATATTATCTCTGAAATATGGAGATCAGTACTGCATACTGTAAATGAGTACAGCACCTCTTAATGAATATTATCTCTGAAATATGGAGATCAGTACTGCATACTGTAAATGAGTACAGCACCTCTTAATGAATATTATCTCTGAAATATGGAGATCAGTACTGTATACTGTAAATGAGTACAGCACCTCTTAATGAATATTATCTCTGAAATATGGAGATCGGTACTGTATACTGTAAATGAGTACAGCAACTCTTAATGATTATGATTCCTCTCTCATTCACATATGTCTTTCTCCAACACTCCCCCTCGATAACCACCAGGCCTCGGGGTGGATGTATTGTACCATACGCCCACTGGGCTATAATGGATACACCGAAAGCAAAAGAGCTGAGTGCAGAACTCTGAGATACGCAGCAGGTAACTTCGATTGTAAAGTACGTGGCTCACGCCTGTTCACTAAACTATGTGGACCAGAGCATGACGCTGATCTATTCCATTATGGCAGAGGGAGACACATTCATAACTAGAGTGTAGAGGCCCGCCCGCCCTGCTGTGGTAAAATAGAGCCCAAATCTGTGCAAAAACACCATTCAATCCCATGGAGAATGTTTTTCGTCGATATAGTCAGGCAGCACACTGAACATCCCCTGTGTCGGTTTGGGAATCGTGAGACCGAACATTACGCCCTCGTGAATAGCATCCATCCGACATGTATAGAGAACAAAAGTCAATACACAGGCACCTCAGGCCTCACAGCTTAACGTCCATTTTTATTTTATTTATTTTACTAGGCAATTCAGTTAAGAACAAATTCTTATTTTCAATAACGGCCTAGGAACAGTGAGTTAACTGCCTGTTCAGGGGCAGAACGACAGATTTGTACCTTGTCAGCTCGGGGGGGGGGGGGTTGAACCCCTTACGACCTTGCGGTTACTAATCCAACGGTCTAACCACTAGAGCTACCCTGCCTAACCACTAGAGCTACCCTGCCTAACCACTAGAGCTACCCTGCCTAACCACTAGAGCTACCCTGCCTAACCACTAGGCTACCCTGCCTAACCACTAGGCTACCCTGCCTAACCACTAGGCTACCCTGCCTAACCACTAGAGCTACCCTGCCTAACCACTAGGCTACCCTGCCTAACCACTAGGCTACCCTGCCTAACCACTAGGCTACCCTGCCTGGAGAGCATCAGCTGGGAGTTGTCGATTTGTTCAGTCAGAGTTTCCTCCAGATTGCTATAGCAACAACTCTTAGTTTCACAATGTTAACTGACAAAGGTTTTGCTGTGAGTTTCTGTGCCTCTGCCTCCCCACGCACTGGTTTCACCATATCAATTGCATCCTGTAATATCCCAAATCTCTGCAATAGTGTGTGGTTTCACAGCGTAGCGGGCTGAGCCACTCACCGTACCAACGATTCAAGTGCAGTCTAAGGACTCTCTCGGGTTGATATTTTTACTCTTATATTTGAATAATTTTCATTTAGATTTTTAAGGTCAACCGATTTTGAGAGATAAAGAAAATTATATTATATATACAGTGGGCTCCAAAATGAATGGCACCCCTGACTGGCAACGCACAAATGATACTTAAAAATATATAAACAATATAATTATAGAGATAAACTTAAAATACCAACATGTGAAAAATACTGTACACGGTAGTGTAGCCTAGTGGCTAGAGCGTTGGACTAGTAACCGAAAGGTTGCAAGTTCAAACCCCTGACCTGACAAGGTACAAATCTGTCATTCTGCCCCTGAACAGGCAGTTAACCCACTGTTCCCAGGCCGTCATTGAAAATTGGAATTTGTTCTTAACTGACTTGCCTAGTAAAATAAAGGTTAAAAAAATGTAAAAAATGTTTCAATGGAATCCACCAAAATAATTTTTTGATTTAATCAAAAAATCAATGTCTTCCAAATCAAGGTTTCGCAATTAATGGCACCCTTAAATATTATTGTAAATAACACATATCAAAATTAAGCCAGGAATTAAATTCCACTTATTGAAGTTGATCTAAGTGTTAAGGAACTATAATGAGCCATTATAGCACTTCCTGTTTCACTAGGGTATAAAAATAAGGTAACACACATGCAATATCCCTTTGTCATCCAACACCATGAAGAAAACTACAGAACTGGCAGTTCAAAAGGAGACAGATGGTCGTAGACCTTCATAAATCTGGTCATGGCTACAAGAAGATCCACAAACGATTGGATATACCCACTGAGCACTGTCAGGGAAATGATTAAAACGTTCTAAAGATATGGAACAGTTGAAAACCTCACGGGAAGAGGATGCAAATGCATTTTGCCCCCCAGGATAGGGAGGAGGATGGTGAGAGAAGCAACAAAACCCCCAAGAATCAATGTGAAAGAATTGCAGGCCTTGGTGGGGTCTTGGGGTCACCAGGTTTTAAAAAAAGCACCATCAGACACCACCTCCACAACCACAGGCCCCTTGGAAAGCCCCATCAGACACCACCTCCACAACCACAGGCTCCAGACTCCACCTCCACAACCACAGGCCCCTTGAAAAGCCCCATCAGACTCCACCTCCACAACCACAGGCTCCAGACTCCACCTCCACAACCACAGGCCCCTTGGAAAGCCCCATCAGACATCACCTCCACAATCACAGGCTCCAGACTCCACCTCCACAACCACAGGCCCCTTGGAAAGCCCCATCAGACACCACCTCCACAACCACAGGCTCCAGACTCCACCTCCACAACCACAGGCCCCTTGGAAAGCCCCATCAGACACCACCTCCACAACCACAGGCTCCAGACTCCACCTCCACAATCACAGGCCCCTTGGAAAGCCCCATCAGACTCCACCTCCACAACCACAGGCTCCAGACTCCACCTCCACAACCACAGGCTCTTTAGAAGGGTTGCCAGAAGAAAGCCCCATCAGACTCCACCTCCACAACCACAGGCTCTTTGGAAGGGTTGCCAGAAGAAAGCCCCATCAGACTCCACCTCCACAACCACAGGCTCCAGACTCCACCTCCACATCCACAGGCTCTTTGGAAGGGTTGCCAGAAGAAAGCCCCATCAGACACCACCTCCACAACCACAGGCTCCAGACTCCACCTCCACAACCACAGGCCCCTTGGAAAGCCCCATCAGACTCCACCTCCACAACCACAGGCCCCTTGGAAAGCCCCATCAGACTCCACCTCCACAACCACAGGCTCTTTGGAAGGGTTGCCAGAAGAAAGCCCTTTCTGACCCCAAGACACAGACACAAAGCGCTGGGAGTTTTCCAAACATCATTTAAATTATGACTGGAGGAAGGTGCTCTGGTCAGATGAGACCAAAATGGAACGTTTTGGTCAGATACAACATCGGAATGTTTGGCGTCGAAACAGAGATGCATACAAGGAGAGGCACCTCATACCCACGGTGAAGTATGGTGGGGGGGTCACCTCATACCCACGGTGAAACAGAGATACATACAAGGAGAGGCACCTCATACCCACGGTGAAATATGGTGGGGGGGTCACCTCATACCCACGGTGAAACAGAGATACATACAAGGAGAGGCACCTCATACCCACGGTGAAGTATGGTGGGGGGGTCACCTCATACCCACGGTGAAGTATGGTGGGGGGGTCACCTCATACCCACGGTGAAACAGAGATACATACAAGGAGAGGCACCTCATACCCACGGTGAAGTATGGTGGGGGGGTCACCTCATACCCACGGTGAAACAGAGATACATACAAGGAGAGGCACCTCATACCCACGGTGAAATATGGTGGGGGGGTCACCTCATACCCACGGTGAAACAGAGATACATACAAGGAGAGGCACCTCATACCCACGGTGAAGTATGGTGGGGGGGTCACCTCATACCCACGGTGAAACAGAGATACATACAAGGAGAGGCACCTCATACCCACGGTGAAGTATGGTGGGGGGGTCACCTCATACCCACGGTGAAACAGAGATACATACAAGGAGAGGCACCTCATACCCACGGTGAAATATGGAGGGGGGTCAGTGATGTTTTGGGGCTGTTTTAATTCCAGAGGTCCAGAGGCTCTTGGTTGAGATTGATGGCATAATGAATTCCACCAAGTACCAGGCAATTTTGGCTGACAATCTGGTTGCCTCTGCCAGAAGGCTGGGCCGCATGTGGACATTTCAACAAGACAACGACCCA
>NW_025748270.1:0-12500 GCF_021184085.1 Oncorhynchus gorbuscha | reverse complement strand
TATATTTGTATTGTGTATGTATTTGTATTGTTTATACGTGTATGTATTTGTATTGTTTATACGTGTATATATTTGTATTGTGTATGTATTTGTATTGTTTATACGTGTATGTATTTGTTTATACGTGTATATATTTGTATTGTTTATACGTGTATATATTTGTATTGTGTATGTATTTGTATTGTTTATACGTGTATATATTTGTATTGTTTATACGTGTATGTATTTGTTTATACGTGTATATATTTGTATTGTTTATACGTGTATATATTTGTATTGTGTATGTATTTGTATTGTTTATACGTGCATGTATTTGTATTGTTTATACGTGTATATATTTGTATTGTGTATGTATTTGTATTGTTTATACGTGTATGTATTTGTATTGTTTATACGTGTATATATTTGTATTGTGTATGTATTTGTATTGTTTATACGTGTATATATTTGTATTGTTTATACGTGTATATATTTGTATTGTGTATGTATTTGTATTGTTTATACGTGTATGTATTTGTATTGTTTATACGTGTATATATTTGTATTGTTTATACGTGTATATATTTGTATTGTTTATATGTGTATGTATATGTATTGTGTATACATGTATATATTTGTATTGTTTATACGTGTATGTATATGTATTGTTTATATGTGTATGTACTTGTATTGTTTATACATATGTATTTGTATTGTTTATACGTGTATATATTTGTATTGTTTATATGTGTATGTATATGTATTGCGTATACATGTATGCATTTGTATTGTTTATACGTGTATGTATATGTATTGTTTATATGTGTATGTATTTGTATTGTTTATACATATGTATTGTGTATACATGTATGTATTTGTATTGTGTATACATGTATGCATTTGTATTGTTTATACGTGTATATATTTGTATTGTTTATACATATGTATTGTGTATACATGTATGTATTTGTATTGTGTATACATGTATGCATTTGTATTGTTTATATGTGTATGTATTTGTATTGTTTATACATATGTATTTGTATTGTTTATACGTGTATATATTTGTATTGTTTATATGTGTATATATCTGTATTGTTTATATGTGTATGTATTTGTATTGTGTATACATGTATATATTTCATTATATCACAACGGTTTGATTTGTCTTATCTTAGCAATTTCTTCTCAGCTAGCTACATAGCCGTCTTTGTATCAAAGATAATTGCGTAATTATCATATTTCGCCGTCCTAACGTAGTCTTCACTAGCCAGCTAGCTAACGTCCACTGATTAGCTGCACTGGAGAAACTATTACACTCAACTGAACGACTTGATTAGTTTAGTGTTAGCTAGCTACATAGCTGTCTTTGCTGTCTTCGTATCATCGTATCCAAGATAATTGTGTTGTTTAGGTTTAGAGTGTGTAGTCTTAGAGTGATTATCTTAATTTACCGAGGTTAGCTAGCCAGCTATTTGTCGTCCTTAACGTAGGTGACTCTGCTAGCTAGCCAACAGCTAGCCAACGCTAGCCAACGTCTTCTGTATAGAACTCAACTACCCGGTCGCATTCACAGGTAGTATCACATTTTCATTTCATTACAGTACAACGGTTTGATTTGTTTGATCGTAGCTAGCTACTTAGCTAGCTACATAGCCGTCTTTGTATCAAAGATAATTGTGTAGTCTAGAGCGATTTTCTAGGTTCGCTAGCCATCTATTGTCGTTCTTTTAACGCAACGTAACGTAAACATCACTGCTAGCTAGCCTGCTAGCCCCCGAATAGCAACACTGCAGAAACTATTACACTCAACGGAACGACTTGATTAGTGTAGTGTCAACAACGCACCCACTGCCAGCTGGCCTACTTCAGCAGTACTGTATCATTTTAATAATTTTAGTCAATAAGATTCTTGCTACGTAGCTTAACTTTCTGAACATTCGAGACGTGTAGTCCACTTGTCATTCCAATCTCCTTTGCATTAGCGTAGCCTCTTCTGTAGCCTGTCAACTATGTGTCTGTTTATCCCTGTTCTCTCCTCTCTGCACAGACCATACAAACGGTCCTCACCGCGTGGCCGCGGCCACCCTACTCTGGTGGTCCCAGCGCGCACGACCCACGTGGAGTTCCAGGTCTCCGGTAGCCTCTGGAACTGCCAATCTGCGGTCAACAAGGCAGAGTTCATCTCAGCCTATGCCTCCCTCCAGTCCCTCGACTTCTT
Organism: Oncorhynchus gorbuscha; assembly: GCF_021184085.1. Taxonomy (NCBI): domain Eukaryota; kingdom Metazoa; phylum Chordata; class Actinopteri; order Salmoniformes; family Salmonidae; genus Oncorhynchus; species Oncorhynchus gorbuscha. The sequence goes on along the minus strand of NW_025748270.1, from coordinate 10,300 downwards.
GGCACTGACGGAAACATGGATCACCACAGACAACACTGCTACTCCTACTGCTCTCTCTTCGTCCGCCCACGTGTTCTCGCACACCCCGAGAGCGTCTGGTCAGCGGGGTGGTGGCACCGGGATCCTCATCTCTCCCAAGTGGTCATTCTCTTTTCTCCCCTTACCCATCTGTCTATCGCCTCCTTTGAATTCCATGCTGTCACAGTTACTAGCCCTTTCAAGCTTAACATCCTTATCATTTATCGCCCTCCAGGTTCCCTCGGAGAGTTCATCAATGAGCTTGATGCCTTGATAAGCTCCTTTCCTGAGGACGGCTCACCTCTCACAGTTCTGGGCGACTTTAACCTCCCCACGTCTACCTTTGACTCTTTCCTCTCTGCCTCCTTCTTTCCACTCCTCTCCTCTTTGACCTCACCCTCTCACCTTCCCCCCTACTCACAAGGCAGGCAATACGCTCGACCTCATCTTTACTAGATGCTGTTCTTCCACTAACCTCATTGCAACTCCCTCCATGTCTCCGACCACTGCCTTGTATCCTTTTCCCTCTCGCTCTCATCCAACACCTCCCACACTGCCCCTACTCGGATGGTATCGCGCCGTCCCAACCTTCGCTCTCTCTCCCCCGCTACTCTCTCCTCTTCCATCCTATCATCTCTTCCCTCCGCTCAAACCTTCTCCCACCTATCTCCTGATTCTGCCTCCTCAACCCTCCTCTCCTCCCTCTCTGCATCCCTTGACTCTCTATGTCCCCTATCCTCCAGGCCGGCTCGGTCCTCCCCTCCCGCTCCGTGGCTCGATGACTCATTGCGAGCTCACAGAACAGGGCTCCGGGCAGCCGAGCGGAAATGGAGGAAAACTCGCCTCCCTGCGGACCTGGCATCCTTTCACTCCCTCCTCTCTACATTTTCCTCCTCTGTCTCTGCTGCTAAAGCCACTTTCTACCACGCTAAATTCCAAGCATCTGCCTCTAACCCTAGGAAGCTCTTTGCCACCTTCTCCTCCCTCCTGAATCCTCCGCCCCCCCCCTCCTCCCTCTCTGCAGATGACTTCGTCAACCATTTTGAAAAGAAGGTCGACGACATCCGATCCTCGTTTGCTAAGTCAAACGACACCGCTGGTTCTGCTCACACTGCCCTACCCTGTGCTCTGACCTCTTTCTCCCTCTCTCTCCAGATGAAATCTCGCGTCTTGTGACGGCCGGCCGCCCAACAACCTGCCCGCTTGACCCTATCCCCTCCTCTCTTCTCCAGACCATTTCCGGAGACCTTCTCCCTTACCTCACCTCGCTCATCAACTCATCCCTGACCGTTGGCTACGTCCCTTCCGTCTTCAAGAGAGCGAGAGTTGCACCCCTTCTGAAAAAACCTACACTCGATCCCTCCGATGTCAACAATTACAGACCAGTATCCCTTCTTTCTTTTCTCTCCAAAACTCTTGAACGTGCCGTCCTTGGCCAGCTCTCCCGCTATCTCTCTCTGAATGACCTTCTTGATCCAAACCAGTCAGGTTTCAATACTAGTCATTCAACTGAGACTGCTCTCCTCTGTATCACAGAGGCGCTCCGCACTGCTAAAGCTAACTCTCTCTCCTCTGCTCTCATCCTTCTAGATCTATCGGCTGCCTTCGATACTGTGAACCATCAGATCCTCCTCTCCACCCTCTCCGAGTTGGGCATCTCCGGCGCGGCCCACGCTTGGATTGCGTCCTACCTGACAGGTCGCTCCTACCAGGTGGCGTGGCGAGAATCTGTCTCCTCACCACGCGCTCTCACCACTGGTGTCCCCCAGGGCTCTGTTCTTGGCCCTCTCCTATTCTCGCTATACACCAAGTCACTTGGCTCTGTCATAACCTCACATGGTCTCTCTTATCATTGCTATGCAGACGACACACAATTAATCTTCTCCTTTCCCCCTTCTGATGACCAGGTGGCGAATCGCATCTCTGCATGTCTGGCAGACATATCAGTGTGGATGACGGATCACCACCTCAAGCTGAACCTCGGCAAGACGGAGCTGCTCTTCCTCCCGGGGAAGGACTGCCCGTTCCATGATCTCGCCATCACGGTTGACAACTCCATTGTGTCCTCCTCCCAGAGCGCCAAGAACCTTGGCGTGATCCTGGACAACACCCTGTCGTTCTCAACTAACATCAAGGCGGTGGCCCGTTCCTGTAGGTTCATGCTCTACAACATCCGCAGAGTACGACCCTGCCTCACACAGGAAGCGGCGCAGGTCCTAATCCAGGCACTTGTCATCTCCCGTCTGGATTACTGCAACTCGCTGTTGGCTGGGCTCCCTGCCTGTGCCATTAAACCCCTTCAACTCATCCAGAACGCCGCAGCCCGTCTGGTGTTCAACCTTCCCAAGTTCTCTCACGTCACCCCGCTCCTCCGTTCTCTCCACTGGCTTCCAGTTGAAGCTCGCATCCGCTACAAGACCATGGTGCTTGCCTACGGAGCTGTGAGGGGAACGGCACCTCAGTACCTCCAGGCTCTGATCAGGCCCTACACCCAAACAAGGGCACTGCGTTCATCCACCTCTGGCCTGCTCGCCTCCCTACCACTGAGGATGTACAGCTCCCGCTCAGCCCAGTCAAAACTGTTCGCTGCCCTGGCCCCCCAATGGTGGAACAAACTCCCTCACGACGCCAGGACAGCGGAGTCAATCACCACCTTCCGGAGACACCTGAAACCCCACCTCTTTAAGGAATACCTAGGATAGGTTAAGTAATCCCTCTCACCCCACCCCCCCTAAGTTTTAGATGCACTATTGTTAAGTGACTGTCCCACTGGATGTCATAAGGTGAATGCACCAATTTGTAAGTCGCTCTGGATAAGAGCGTCTGCTAAATGACTTAAATGTAAATGTAATGTATTGTTTATACGTGTATATATTTGTATTGTTTATACGTGTATATATTTGTATTGTTTAAGATACATTGGATGTGACCAACAGATGCATGTCTGTATTCCCAGTCATGTGAAATCCATAGATTAGGGCCTAATGAATTTACTATTTCAATTGATTTCCGTATAGGAACTGTAACTCAGTAAAATCTTTGAAATTGTTTCATGTTGGGTTTATATATTTTGTTCAGTGTACTTTAGTAGTTCAGTAAAGTGGCATAACTATTCCTTGGTGGGGTAGATTAAAGTGATTTCAGTGTGTATAGAATAGTAATACATGGTAGGTGTGTGGTAAGGTGCAGTACTCAGCAGTACTCAGCAGTACTCAGCAGTACTCAGCAGTACTCAGCAGTGCTCAGCAGTACTCAGCAGTACTCAGCAGTACTCAGCAGTACTCAGCAGTACTCAGCAGTACTCAGCAGTGCTCAGTAGTACCCAGCAGTACCCAGCAGTACTCAGCAGTACCCAGCAGTACTCAGCAGTACTCAGCAGTACTCAGCAGTACGCAGCAGTACTCAGCAGTACTCAGCAGTACTCGGCAGTACTCGGCAGTACTCGGCAGTACTCAGCAGTACTCAGCAGTACTCAGTAGTACCCAGCAGTACTCAGCAGTACTCAGCAGTACCCAGCAGTACTCAGCAGTATTCAGCAGTACTTAGCAGTACTCAGCAGTACTCAGCAGTACTCAGGGTTCAGCTGTTGAAACACTCTTGTGGCTTGGGCGTAGAGGCTGGCTTTGAGACAGAGCGACTGAGAGACTTGACTCACTGCCTGGGATCCCTCTGCCCTGTGTTCCTCCGCCTCCCACCTTCAATCAGAGGACAGGTAACGGGTGACCTGAATTTGGACCCCCCTCATCAAATCAAATCAAATGTTATTTGTCACATACACATGGTCAGCAGATGTTAATGTGAGTGTAGTGAAATGATTGTGCTTCTAGTTCCGACAGTGCAGTAATATCTGACAAGTAATCTAACAATTCCCCAATACACACAAATCTGGCATCCCGGGATGGCATCACGGGTTGGAGGGTTCTTTCAAATGACTTCCATACACAAAGACAGAACATCGAGTGACATTTGAATCACACAAGGTATTGCACATGAGTTTCGGCATTCACTTCAAAGTGGAGCAAACCAGTGTAACACAATAATATCAAAACCTCCTGTCAAAGAATAGTCTTCAGAGACAAGTCCTTGAAACAGGTTGAAACAGGTTGAAACAGGTCGAATCTCATGACCCAGTCTAGGTTGTAGCGATGGCAGACAGTTTAACAGACTACAAGGTAGAATCCACAACAGAATGCAAGGTAGCATCCACCACAGAATACAAGGTAGCATCCACCACAGAATACAAGGTAGCATCCACCACAGAATACAAGGTAGAATCAACCACAGAATACAAGGTAGCATCAACCACAGAATACAAGGTAGCATCCACCACAGAATACAAGGTAGAATCCACCACAGAATACAAGGTAGCATCAACCACAGAATACAAGGTAGAATCCTCCACAGAATACAAGGTAGCATCCTCCACAGAATACAAGGTAGCATCCACCACAGAATACAAGGTAGCATCCTCCACAGAATACAAGGTAGAATCCACCACAGAATACAAGGTAGCATCCTCCACAGAATACAAGGTAGCATCCACCACAGAATACAAGGTAGCATCCTCCACAGAATACAAGGTAGCATCCTCCACAGAATACAAGGTAGCATCTGAAATGAAGCCCTATCTTAACATGTTTCCCTCCCCCCACCCCTGTATTTTAGATGTGCATTTATTGTGACACATATCAGATATTACCAATAAGTATTTACATTTAATTTGAGTGCAGTTAAGTAGGCTATTTATGGGCATCTACGTAAACTGTACATTATTGGGTGTATCACTTTTCACGTCATCCTTGATCCTTTTTAAATGCATTTTGTCCACGCGTGCTTGTATTGTGTTTCTAAATTGGCAAATAAATGTAATCCAATTATAATCACGACAGATGTAAGGTATTTATTGAAACAACTAAAACATGTGATTGGCTGGAAGGTGAATTCATGGCTACTGTAGATGGCTCGCTGAGGGCTTATTGCTGTCCTCTGAGTGGAGGCACAACGCCAGAGAAGCCAAAGCTGCCTGCCAAGGACTCATAGCAGTCTTATGACTAGGGGCTACCGGCCAGGGATGCAAATCACGTCTTTAACGGCCAACTCCTGCTCGCCCACTGCCGGAAGTCATTTATAGTCTTGTGCATGGGGGAAGGCGTAAATTTAACTAGCTAGGTTGACGCAATCTTGCAGCCAGCAGCTGACGTTAATAATTTAGACTCACGGAATAAAAGTTGTTTGGCACAGGATAAAGAATATGAAACGATCTGTTGCTGCTACCCAATGCCAAGGCTAGGAACGTGTTCCCAGGGCCAAGGGACGCAGAAGTCCCTGAAAAGGTCAGGCAAACAGACTTCCACTGCTGGTGATTATTCACACATATTTCTGGGGCATACTTAAGTCTTTTAAAAGTTAATAAAAAACAACTACAATTTCCACCACAGAGCAGACTACATAGACAAATTCCACCACAGAGCAGTCTGCACAGACACAGCCCACAACAGAGCAGACTACACAGACACATTTCACCACAGAGCAGACTACACAGACAAATTCCACCACAGAGCAGACTACACAGACAACATGAGGACATTTGTCCAACCGTAACAGATGGACAACTAATGCAGAAAGAGAGTTGATGGATTCTAGCAGCACCATAACTTTCACAGATACAGAGACAACATGGCGTCAGTCTATTACCGCTAGTTACCCACTGGGCTCAGCCTGGTTGAATCAACGTTGTTTCCACTTCATGTTTATGAAATTCAGTTGAACCAACGTAGAATAGACATTGACATCTGTGCCCAGTGGGTAGTGCATTGTAATTTTGTCATTTTTATTCGGATCCCCATTAGCTAACGCCATAACGCTGGCCATACTTCCTGGGGTCCAACACCAATTAACAAGATAATTGTGACACTGATATGAACTGGTTCAGCAAGTAGACAGTACAGATAATTGTGACACTGATATGAACTGGTTCAGCAAGTAGACAGTACAGATAATTGTGACACTGATATGAACTGGTTCAGCAAGTAGACAGTACAGATAATTGTGACACTGATATGAACTGGTTCAGCAAGTAGACAGTACAGATAATTGTGACACTGATATGAACTGGTTCAGCAAGTAGACAGTACAGATAATTGTGACACTGATATGAACTGGTTCAGCAAGTAGACACTACAGATAAGTGTGATGCTTACTGATATGAACTGGTAATGCATGTTTGGCATTCAGTAAAATTGACTGAATGAAAAGGGGATGTTATTTGTTATTCACAATAAAACAATTGAAAGTAGTTGATTTAATGATTGAATATATGGGTTTTACAGGCAATCCGTACCTACAGTGAGTGCCAGGGAACCAACCTCTGGTGGGCCAGATGGAGACCAGGACAACAACACAAGGTAGGGAACCAACCTCTGTTGGGCCAGATGGAAACCAGGACAACACAAGGTAGGGAACCAACCTCTGGTGGGCCAGATGGAGACCAGGACAACAACACAAGGTAGGGAACCAACCTCTGGTGGGCCAGATGGAGACCAGGACAACACAAGGTAGGGAACCAACCTCTGGTGGGCCAGATGGAGACCAGGACAACACAAGGTAGGGAACCAACCTCTGGTGGGCCAGATGGAGACCAGGACAACACAAGGTAGGGAACCAACCTCTGTTGGGCCAGATGGAGACCAGGACAACACAAGGTAGGGAACCAACCTCTGTTGGGCCAGATGGAGACCAGGACAACAACACAAGGTTACTGGTTTTATGACGTGAAACAAATCAAATCAAATCAAATCAAATCAAAATCAAATCAAATTTTATTTGTCACATACACATGGTTAGCAGATGTTAATGCGAGTGTAGCGAAATGCTTGTGCTTCTAGTTCCGACAATGCAGTGATAACCAACAAGTAATCTAACTAACAATTCCAAAACTACTGTCTTATACACAGTGTAAGGGGATAAGGAACATGTACATAAGGATATATGAATGAGTGATGGTACAGAGCAGCATACAGTAGATGGTATCGAGTACAGTATATACATATGAGATGAGTGTGTAGACAAAGTAAACAAAGTGGCATAGTTAAAGTGGCTAGTGATACATGTGTTACATAAGGATGCAGTCGATGATGTAGAGTACAGTATATACATATGCATATGAGATGAATAATGTAGGGTAAGTAACATTATATAAGGTAGCATTGTTTAAAGTGGCTAGTGATATATTTACATCATTTCCCATCAATTCCCATTATTAAAATGGCTGGAGTTGGGTCAGTGTCAATGACAGTGTGTTGGCAGCAGCCACTCAGTGTTAGTGGTGGCTGTTTAACAGTCTGATGGCCTTGAGATAGAAGCTGTTTTTCAGTCTCTCGGTCCCAGCTTTGATGCACCTGTACTGACCTCGCCTTCTGGATGATAGCGGGGTGAACAGGCAGTGGTTCGGGTGGTTGATGTCCTTGATGATCTTTATGGCCTTCCTGTAACAACGGGTGGTGTAGGTGTCCTGGAGGGCAGGTAGTTTGCCCCCGGTGATGCGTTGTGCAGTCCTCACTACCCTCTGGAGAGCCTTACGGTTGAGGGCGGAGCAGTTGCCGTACCAGGCGGTGATACAGCCCGCCAGGATGCTCTCGATTGTGCATCTGTAGAAGTTTGTGAGTGCTTTTGGTGACAAGCCGAATTTCTTCAGCCTCCTGAGGTTGAATAGGCGCTGCTGCGCCTTCTTCACGACGCTGTCAGTGTGAGTGGACCAATTCAGTTTGTCTGTGATGTGTATGCCGAGGAACTTAAAACTAGCTACCCTCTCCACTACTGTTCCATCGATGTGGATAGGGGTGTTCCCTCTGCTGTTTCCTGAAGTCCACAATCATCTCCTTAGTTTTGTTGACGTTGAGTGTGAGGTTATTTTCCTGACACCACACTCCGAGGGCCCTCACCTCCTCCCTGTAGGCCGTCTCGTCGTTGTTGGTAATCAAGCCTACCACTGTTGTGTCGTCCGCAAACTTGATGATTGAGTTGGAGCGTGCGTGGCCACGCAGTCGTGGGTGAACAGGGAGTACAGGAGAGGGCTCAGAACGCACCCTTGTGGGGCCCCGTGTTGAGGATCAGCGGGGAGGAGATGTTGTTGCCTACCCTCACCACCTGGGGGCGGCCCGTCAGGAAGTCCAGTACCCAGTTGCACAGGGCGGGGTCGAGACCCAGGGTCTCGAGCTTGATGACGAGCTTGGAGGGTACTATGGTGTTGAATGCCGAGCTGTAGTCGATGAACAGCATTCTCACATAGGTATTCCTCTTGTCCAGGTGGGTTAGGGCAGTGTGCAGTGTGGTTGAGATTGCATCGTCTGTGGACCTATTTGGGCGGTAAGCAAATTGGAGTGGGTCTAGGGTGTCAGGTAGGGTGGAGGTGATATGGTCCTTGACTAGTCTCTCAAAGCACTTCATGATGACGGAAGTGAGTGCTACGGGGCGGTAGTCGTTTAGCTCAGTTACCTTAGCTTTCTTGGGAACAGGAACAATGGTGGCCCTCTTGAAGCATGTGGCAACAGCAGACTGGTATAGGGATTGATTGAATATGTCCGTAAACACACCGGCCAGCTGGTCTGCGCATGCTCTGAGGGCGCGGCTGGGGATGCCGTCTGGGCCTGCAGCCTTGCGAGGGTTAACACGTTTAAATGTCTTACTCACCTCGGCTGCAGTGAAGGAGAGACCGCATGTTTCCGTTGCAGGCCGTGTCAGTGGCACTGTATTGTCCTCAAAGCGGGCAAAAAGTTATTTAGTCTGCCTGGGAGCAAGACATCCTGGTCCGTGACTGGGCTGGATTTCATCTTGTAGTCCGTGATTGACTGTAGACCCTGCCACATGCCTCTTGTGTCTGAGCCATTGAATTGAGATTCCACTTTGTCTCTGTACTGACGCTTAGCTTGTTTAATAGCCTTACGGAGGGAATAGCTGCACTGTTTGTATTCAGTCATGTTGCCAGACACCTTGCCCTGATTAAAAGCAGTGGTTCGCGCTTTCAGTTTCACGCGAATGCTGCCATCAATCCACGGTTTCTGGTTAGGGAATGTTTTTATCGTTGCTATGGGAACGACATCTTCGACGCACCATCTAATGAACTCGCACACCGAATCAGCGTATTCGTCAATATTCCCATCTGACGCAATACGAAACATGTCCCAGTCCACGTGATGGAAGCAGTCTTGGAGTGTAGAGTCAGCTTGGTCTGACCAGCGTTGGACAGACCTCAGCGTGGGAGCCTCTTGTTTTAATTTCTGCCTGTAGGCAGGGATCAACAAAATGGAGTCGTGGTCAGCTTTTCCGAAAGGGGGGGCGGGGCAGGGCCTTATATGCGTCGCGGAAGTTAGAGTAACAATGATCCAAGGTTTTACCACCCCTGGTTGCGCAATCGATATGCTGATAAAATTTAGGGAGTCTTGTTTTCAGATTGGCTTTGTTAAAATCCCCAGCTACAATGAATGCAGCCTCCGGATAAATGTTTTCCAGTTTGCAAAGAGTTAAATAAAGTTTGTTCAGAGCCATCGATGTGTCTGCTTGGGGGGGGGAATATATACGTCTGTGATTATAATCGAAGAGAATTCTCTTGGAAGATAATGCGGTCTACATTTGATTGTGAGGAATTCTAAATCAGGTGAACAGAAGGATTTGAGTTCCTGTATGTTTCCTTCATCACACCATGTCCCGTTAGTCATGAGGCATACGCCCCCGCCACTCTTCTTACCAGAGAGATGTTTGTTTCTGTCGGCGCGATGCGTGGAGAAACCCGTTGGCTGCACCGCCCTGGATAGCGTTTTCCCAGTAAGCCATGTCTCCGTAAAGCAAAGAACGTTGCAGTCTCTGATGTCCCTCTGGAATGCCACCCTTGCTCGGATTTCATCAACCTTGTTGTCGAGAGACTGGACATTGGCAAGAAGAATACTGGGAAGTGGTGCGCGATGTGCCCTTTTTCGGAGTCTGACCAGAACACCGCCGCGTTTCCCTCTTTTTCGGAGTCGTTTCCTTGGGTCGCTGCATGCGATCCATTCCGTTGTCCTGTTTGTAAGGCAGAACACAGGATCCGCGTCGCGGAAAACATATTCTTGGTCGTACTGATGGTGAGTTGACGCTGATCTTATATTCAGTAGTTCTTCTCGACTGTATGTAATGAAACCTAAGATGACCTGGGGTACTAATGTAAGAAATAACACGTAAAAAAACAAAAAACTGCATAGTTTCCTAGAACGCGAAGCGAGGCGGCCATCTCAGTCGGCGCCTCGAGTTA
>NW_025748269.1:25000-37856 GCF_021184085.1 Oncorhynchus gorbuscha | reverse complement strand
TTCCCCAGCATAGACAGACACTTCCTACAGGACATCTTCAGAGACCACAAGTTAATATGCACACACACACACACACACACACACACACACACACACACACACACACACACACACACACCACATAAACACACACACACACCACATAAACACACACACACCACATAAACACACACACACACACACAAACACACACACACACACACACAAACTTCAAGTCGGGGTAGGGGTGTGTTAGTGTTTCATATGTGAATAATAGCTAATATATCCGTGTGTGTGTGTGTGTGTGTGTGTGTGTGTGTGTGTGTGTGTGTGTGTGTGTGTGTGTGTGTGTGTGTGTGTGTGTGTGTGTGTGTGTGTGTGTGTGTGTGTGTGTGTGTGTGTGTGTGTAGTTACTGTCTGGTGCAGACGGAGCAGTTTCTGAGGTCTATGTTGGACGAGGGCCCTGTTAGAAACGTCGTGGCCCCAGAGCACACCCCCCGTACTCACAGCAAGGATCGAGACAAGGTACACACACACACACACCCCCCGTACTCACAGCAAGGTTCGAGACAAGGTACACACACACCCCGTACTCACAGCAAGGAGCACCCCCTCCAAGCATCACTCACCTGCCTCCCCTTCCAAGCATCACTCACCTGCCTCCCCTTCCAAGCATCACTCACCTGCGTCCCCTTCCAAGCATCACTCACCTGCCTCCCCTTTCAGGCATCTCTCACCTGCCTCCCCTTCCAAGCATCAAAAAACCTTCCTCCCCTTCCAAGCATCTCTCACCTGCCTCCCCTTCCAAGCATCACTCACCTGCCTCCCCTTCCAAGCATCACACACCTGCCTCCCCTTCCAGGCATCACTCACCTGCCTCCACTTTCAGGCATCACTCAGCTGCCTCCCCTTCCAAGCATCACTCACCTGCCTCCTCATTTATCCACGATGGAGAGGTGGATTCAGACCCTGGTCGGTGTTCTGTTGTTGACAGAGAGGTGGATTCAGACCCTGGTCGGTGTTCTGTTGTTGATTCAGACCCTGGTTGGTGTTCTGTTGTTGATGGAGAGGTGGATTCAGACCCTGGTCGGTGTTCTGTTGTTGATTCAGACCCTGGTTGGTGTTCTGTTGTTGACAGAGAGGTGGATTCAGACCCTGGTCGGTGTTCTGTTGTTGACGGAGACCCTGGTCGGTGTTCTGTTGTTGACAGAGAGGTGGATTCAGACCCTGGTCGGTGTTCTGTTGTTGATTCAGACCCTGGTCGGTGTTCTGTTGTTGATGGAGAGGTGGATTCAGACCCTGGTTGGTGTTCTGTTGTTGATTCAGACCCTGGTCGGTGTTCTGTTGTTGATTCAGACCCTGGTCGGTGTTCTGTTGTTGATTCAGACCCTGGTCGGTGTTCTGTTGTTGACAGAGAGGTGGATTCAGACCCTGGTCGGTGTTCTGTTGTTGATTCAGACCCTGGTCGGTGTTCTGTTGTTGATTCAGACCCTGGTCGGTGTTCTGTTGTTGACAGAGAGGTGGATTCAGACCCTGGTCGATGTTCTGTTGTTGATTCAGACCCTGGTCGGTGTTCTGTTGTTGATTCAGACCCTGGTCGGTGTTCTGTTGTTGACAGAGAGGTGGATTCAGACCCTGGTCGATGTTCTGTTGTTGATTTAGACCCTGGTCGGTGTTCTGTTGTTGACAGAGGTGGATTCATACCCTGGTCGGTGTTCTGTTGTTGACAGAGGTGGATTCAGACCCTGGTCGGTGGTCTGTTGTTGATTCAGACCCTGGTCGGTGTTCTGTTGTTGACAGAGAGGTGGAATCAGACCCTGGTCGGTGTTCTGTTGTTGATTCAGACCCTGGTCGGTGTTCTGTTGTTGATTCAGACCCTGGTCGGTGTTCTGTTGTTGATGGAGAGGTGGATTCAGACCCTGGTCGGTGTTCTGTTGTTGATTCAGACCCTGGTCGGTGTTCTGTTGTTGACAGGGAGGTGGATTCAGACCCTGATCGGTGTTCTGTTGTTGACAGAGAGGTGGATTCAGACCCTGGTCGGTGTTCTGTTGTTGATTCAGACCCTGGTTGGTGTTCTGTTGTTGATGGAGAGGTGGATTCAGACCCTGGTCGGTGTTCTGTTGTTGATTCAGACCCTGGTTGGTGTTCTGTTGTTGACAGAGAGGTGGATTCAGACCCTGGTCGGTGTTCTGTTGTTGACGGAGACCCTGGTCGGTGTTCTGTTGTTGACAGAGAGGTGGATTCAGACCCTGGTCGGTGTTCTGTTGTTGATTCAGACCCTGGTCGGTGTTCTGTTGTTGATGGAGAGGTGGATTCAGACCCTGGTTGGTGTTCTGTTGTTGATTCAGACCCTGGTCGGTGTTCTGTTGTTGATTCAGACCCTGGTCGGTGTTCTGTTGTTGATTCAGACCCTGGTCGGTGTTCTGTTGTTGACAGAGAGGTGGATTCAGACCCTGGTCGGTGTTCTGTTGTTGATTCAGACCCTGGTCGGTGTTCTGTTGTTGATTCAGACCCTGGTCGGTGTTCTGTTGTTGACAGAGAGGTGGATTCAGACCCTGGTCGATGTTCTGTTGTTGATTCAGACCCTGGTCGGTGTTCTGTTGTTGATTCAGACCCTGGTCGGTGTTCTGTTGTTGACAGAGAGGTGGATTCAGACCCTGGTCGGTGTTCTGTTGTTGATTCAGACCCTGGTTGGTGTTCTGTTGTTGATGGAGAGGTGGATTCAGACCCTGGTCGGTGTTCTGTTGTTGATTCAGACCCTGGTTGGTGTTCTGTTGTTGACAGAGAGGTGGATTCAGACCCTGGTCGGTGTTCTGTTGTTGACGGAGACCCTGGTCGGTGTTCTGTTGTTGACAGAGAGGTGGATTCAGACCCTGGTCGGTGTTCTGTTGTTGATTCAGACCCTGGTCGGTGTTCTGTTGTTGATGGAGAGGTGGATTCAGACCCTGGTTGGTGTTCTGTTGTTGATTCAGACCCTGGTCGGTGTTCTGTTGTTGATTCAGACCCTGGTCGGTGTTCTGTTGTTGATTCAGACCCTGGTCGGTGTTCTGTTGTTGACAGAGAGGTGGATTCAGACCCTGGTCGGTGTTCTGTTGTTGATTCAGACCCTGGTCGGTGTTCTGTTGTTGATTCAGACCCTGGTCGGTGTTCTGTTGTTGACAGAGAGGTGGATTCAGACCCTGGTCGATGTTCTGTTGTTGATTCAGACCCTGGTCGGTGTTCTGTTGTTGATTCAGACCCTGGTCGGTGTTCTGTTGTTGACAGAGAGGTGGATTCAGACCCTGGTCGATGTTCTGTTGTTGATTTAGACCCTGGTCGGTGTTCTGTTGTTGACAGAGGTGGATTCATACCCTGGTCGGTGTTCTGTTGTTGACAGAGAGGTGGATTCAGACCCTGGTCGGTGGTCTGTTGTTGATTCAGACCCTGGTCGGTGTTCTGTTGTTGACAGAGAGGTGGAATCAGACCCTGGTCGGTGTTCTGTTGTTGATTCAGACCCTGGTCGGTGTTCTGTTGTTGATTCAGACCCTGGTCGGTGTTCTGTTGTTGATGGAGAGGTGGATTCAGACCCTGGTCGGTGTTCTGTTGTTGATTCAGACCCTGGTCGGTGTTCTGTTGTTGACAGGGAGGTGGATTCAGACCCTGATCGGTGTTCTGTTGTTGACAGAGAGGTGGATTCAGACCCTGGTCGGTGTTCTGTTGTTGATTCAGACCCTGGTTGGTGTTCTGTTGTTGATGGAGAGGTGGATTCAGACCCTGGTCGGTGTTCTGTTGTTGATTCAGACCCTGGTTGGTGTTCTGTTGTTGACAGAGAGGTGGATTCAGACCCTGGTCGGTGTTCTGTTGTTGACGGAGACCCTGGTCGGTGTTCTGTTGTTGACAGAGAGGTGGATTCAGACCCTGGTCGGTGTTCTGTTGTTGATTCAGACCCTGGTCGGTGTTCTGTTGTTGATGGAGAGGTGGATTCAGACCCTGGTTGGTGTTCTGTTGTTGATTCAGACCCTGGTCGGTGTTCTGTTGTTGATTCAGACCCTGGTCGGTGTTCTGTTGTTGATTCAGACCCTGGTCGGTGTTCTGTTGTTGACAGAGAGGTGGATTCAGACCCTGGTCGGTGTTCTGTTGTTGATTCAGACCCTGGTCGGTGTTCTGTTGTTGATTCAGACCCTGGTCGGTGTTCTGTTGTTGACAGAGAGGTGGATTCAGACCCTGGTCGATGTTCTGTTGTTGATTCAGACCCTGGTCGGTGTTCTGTTGTTGATTCAGACCCTGGTCGGTGTTCTGTTGTTGACAGAGAGGTGGATTCAGACCCTGGTCGATGTTCTGTTGTTGATTTAGACCCTGGTCGGTGTTCTGTTGTTGACAGAGGTGGATTCATACCCTGGTCGGTGTTCTGTTGTTGACAGAGAGGTGGATTCAGACCCTGGTCGGTGGTCTGTTGTTGATTCAGACCCTGGTCGGTGTTCTGTTGTTGACAGAGAGGTGGAATCAGACCCTGGTCGGTGTTCTGTTGTTGATTCAGACCCTGGTCGGTGTTCTGTTGTTGATTCAGACCCTGGTCGGTGTTCTGTTGTTGATGGAGAGGTGGATTCAGACCCTGGTCGGTGTTCTGTTGTTGATTCAGACCCTGGTCGGTGTTCTGTTGTTGACAGGGAGGTGGATTCAGACCCTGATCGGTGTTCTGTTGTTGACAGAGAGGTGGATTCAGACCCTGGTCGGTGTTCTGTTTTTGACAGAGAGGTGGATTCAGACCCTGGTCGGTGTTCTGTTGTTGACAGAGAGGTGGATTCAGACCCTGGTCGGTGTTCTGTTGTTGATTCAGACCCTGGTCGGTGTTCTGTTGTTGATTCAGACCCTGGTCGGTGTTCTGTTGTTGACAGAGAGGTGGATTCAGACCCTGGTCGGTGTTCTGTTGTTGATTCAGACCCTGGTCGGTGGTCTGTTGTTGATTCAGACCCTGGTCGGTGTTCTGTTGTTGACTGTTGTTGATTCAGACCCTGGTCGGTGTTCTGTTGTTGACTGTTGTTGATTCAGACCCTGGTCGGTGTTCTGTTGTTGACAGAGAGGTGGATTCAGACCCTGGTCGGTGGTCTGTTGTTGATTCAGACCCTGGTCGGTGTTCTGTTGTTGAATCAGACCCTGGTCGGTGTTCTGTTGTTGATTCAGACCCTGGTCGGTGGTCTGTTGTTGATTCAGACCCTGGTCGGTGTTCTGTTGTTGACTGTTGTTGATTCAGACCCTGGTCGGTGTTCTGTTGTTGACTGTTGTTGATTCAGACCCTGGTCGGTGTTCTGTTGTTGACAGAGAGGTGGATTCAGACCCTGGTCGGTGTTCTGTTGTTGATTCAGACCCTGGTCGTTGTTCTGTCGTTGACAGAGAGGTGGATTCAGACCCTGGTTGGTGTTCTGTTGTTGATTCAGACCCTGGTCGGTGTTCTGTTGTTGATTCAGACCCTGGTCGGTGTTCTGTTGTTGACAGAGAGGTGGATTCAGACCCTGGTCGATGTTCTGTTGTTGATTCAGACCCTGGTCGGTGTTCTGTTGTTGACAGAGGTGGATTCAGACCCTGGTCGGTGTTCTGTTGTTGACAGAGAGGTGGATTCAGACCCTGGTCGGTGGTCTGTTGTTGATTCAGACCCTGGTCGGTGTTCTGTTGTTGACAGAGAGGTGGAATCAGACCCTGGTCGGTGTTCTGTTGTTGATTCAGACCCTGGTCGGTGTTCTGTTGTTGATTCAGACCCTGGTCGGTGTTCTGTTGTTGATGGAGAGGTGGATTCAGACCCTGGTCGGTGTTCTGTTGTTGACAGAGAGGTGGATTCAGACCCTGGTCGGTGTTCTGTTGTTGACAGAGAGGTGGATTCAGACCCTGGTCGGTGTTCTGTTGTTGACGGAGAGGTGGATTCAGACCCTGGTCGGTGTTCTGTTGTTGACAGAGAGGTGGATTCAGACCCTGGTCGGTGCTCTGTTGTTGATTCAGACCCTGGTCGGTGTTCTGTTGTTGACAGAGAGGTGGATTCAGACCCTGGTCGGTGTTCTGTTGTTGATTCAGACCCTGGTCGGTGTTCTGTTGTTGACAGAGAGGTGGATTCAGACCCTGGTCGGTGTTTTGTTGTTGATTCAGACCCTGGTCGGTGTTCTGTTGTTGATTCAGACCCTGGTCGGTGTTCTGTTGTTGACAGAGAGGTGGATTCAGATCCTGGTCGGTGTTTTGTTGTTGATTCAGACCCTGGTCGGTGTTCTGTTGTTGATTCAGACCCTGGTCGGTGTTCTGTTGTTGACAGGGAGATGGATTCAGACCCTGGTCGGTGTTCTGTTGTTGATTCAGACCCTGGTCGGTGTTCTGTTGTTGACAGGGAGGTGGATTCAGACCCTGGTCGGTGTTCTGTTGTTGACATAGAGGTGGATTTAGACCCTGGTCGGTGTTCTGTTGTTGATGGAGAGGTGGATTCAGACCCTGGTCGGTGTTCTGTTTTTGACAGAGAGGTGGATTCAGACCCTGGTCGGTGTTCTGTTGTTGACAGAGAGGTGGATTCAGACCCTGGTCGGTGTTCTGTTGTTGATTCAGACCCTGGTCGGTGTTCTGTTGTTGATTCAGCAAGGATCGAGACAAGGTACACACACACACCCCCCGTACTCACAGCAAGGATCGAGAGAAGGTACACACACACACACACACCCCCCGTACTCACAGCAAGGATCGAGACAAGGTACACACACATACCCCTCGTACTCACAGCAAGGATCGAGACAAGGTACACACACACTCACACACACACACCCCGTACTCACAGCAAGGATCGAGACAAGGTACACACACACACCCCCCGTACTCGCAGCAAGGAGCACCCCCTCCAAGCATCACTCACCTGCCTCCCCTTCCAAGCATCACTCACCTGCCTCCCCTCCAAGCATCACTCACCTGCCTCCCCTTCCAAGCATCACTCACCTGCCTCCCCTTCCAAGCATCACTCACCTGCCTCCCCTTCCAAGCATCACTCACCTGCCTCCCCTCCAAGCATCACTCACCTGCCTCCCCTTCCAAGCATCACTCACCTGCCTCCCCTTCCAAGCATCACTCACCTGCCTCCCCTTCCAAGCATCACTCACCTGCCTCCCCTTCCAAGCGTCACTCACCAGCCTCCCCTTCCAAGCGTCACTCACCTGACTCCCCTTCCAAGCGTCACTCACCTACCTCCCCTTCCAAGCATCACTCACCTGCCTCCTCATTTATCCACGATGGAGAGGTGGATTCAGACCCTGGTCGGTGTTCTGTTGTTGACAGAGAGATGGATTCAGACCCTGGTCGGTGTTCTGTTGTTGACAGAGAAATGGATTCAGACCCTGGTCGATGTTCTGTTGTTGATTCAGACCCTGGTCGGTGTTCTGTTGTTGACGGAAAACCTGGTCGGTGTTCTGTTGTTGATGGAAAGGTGGATTCAGACCCTGGTCGGTGTTCTATTGTTGACTGTTGTTGATTCAGACCCTGGTCGGTGTTCTGTTGTTGACAGAGAGGTGGATTCAGACCCTGGTCGGTGTTCTGTTGTTGACGGAGACCCTGGTTGGTGTTCTGTTGTTGACAGAGAGGTGGATTCAGACCCTGGTCGGTGTTCTGTTGTTGACGGAGACCCTGGTTGGTGTTCTGTTGTTAACAGCGAGGTGATTCAGACCCTGGTCGGTGTTCTATTGTTGACTGTTGTTGATTCAGACCCTGGTCGGTGTTCTGTTGTTGATGGAGACCCTGGTCGGTGTTCTATTGTTGACAGAGAGGTGGATTCAGACCCTGGTCGGTGTTCTGTTGTTGACAGAGAGATGGATTCAGACCCTGGTCGGTGTTCTGTTGTTGACAGAGAGATGGATTCAGACCCTGGTCGATGGTCTGTTGTTGACTGTTGTTGATTCAGACCCTGGTCGGTGTTCTGTTGTTGATGGAGACCCTGGTCGGTGTTCTGTTGTTGATGGAGAGGTGGATTCAGACCCTGGTCGGTGTTCTCTTGTTGATTCAGACCCTGGTCGGTGTTCTGTTGTTGATTCAGACCCTGGTCGGTGTTCTGTTGTTGACAGAGAGGTGGATTCAGACCCTGGTCGGTGTTCTGTTGTTGACAGAGAGGTGGATTCAGACCCTGGTCGGTGTTCTGTTGTTGACAGAGAGATGGATTCAGACCCTGGTCGATGTTCTGTTGTTGACTGTTGTTGATTCAGACCCTGGTCGGTGTTCTGTTGTTGATGGAGACCCTGGTCGGTGTTCTGTTGTTGATGGAGAGGTGGATTCAGACCCTGGTCGGTGTTCTGTTGTTGATTCAGACCCTGGTCGGTGTTCTGTTGTTGATGGAGAGGTGGATTCAGACCCTTGTCGGTGTTCTGTTGTTGATTCAGACCCTGGTCGGTGTTCTGTTGTTGATGGAGAGGTGGATTCAGACCCTGGTCGGTGTTCTGTTGTTGATTCAGACCCTGGTCGGTGTTCTGTTGTTGACAGAGAGGTGGATTCAGACCCTAGTCGGTGTTCTGTTGTTGATTCAGACCCTGGTCGGTGATCTGTTGTTGATTCAGACCCTGGTCGGTGTTCTGTTGTTGATTCAGACCCTGGTCGGTGTTCTGTTGTTGATTCAGACCCTGGTCGGTGTTCTGTTGTTGACAGGGAGGTGGATTCAGACCCTGGTCGGTGTTCTGTTGTGGATTCAGACCCTGGTCGGTGTTCTGTTGTTGATTCAGACCCTGGTCGGTGTTCTGTTGTTGATGGAGAGGTGGATTCAGACCCTGGTCGGTGTTCTGTTGTTGACAGAGAGGTGGATTCAGACCCTGGTCGGTGTTCTGTTGTTGATTCAGACCCTGGTCGGTGTTCTGTTGTTGATGGAGAGGTGGATTCAGACCCTGGTCGGTGTTCTGTTGTTGACAGAGAGGTCGATTCATACCCTGGTCGGTGTTCTGTTGTTGACAGAGAGGTGGATTCAGACCCTGGTCGGTGTTCTGTTGTTGATTCAGACCCTGGTTGGTGTTCTGTTGTTGACGGAGAGGTGGATTCAGACCCTGGTCGGTGTTCTGTTGTTGACAGAGAGGTGGATTCAGACCCTGGTCGGTGTTCGGTTGTTGATTCAGACCCTGGTCGGTGTTCTGTTGTTGACAGGGAGGTGGATTCAGACCCTGGTCGGTGTTATGTTGTTGATTCAGACCCTGGTCGGTGTTCTGTTGTTGATGGAAAGGTGGATTCAGACCCTGGTCGGTGTTCTGTTGTTGACAGGGAGGTGGATTCAGACCCTGGTCGGTGGTCTGTTGTTGATTCAGACCCTGGTCGGTGTTCTGTTGTTGATGGAGAGGTGGATTCAGACCCTGGTCGGTGTTCTGTTGTTGATGCAGACCCTGGTCGGTGTTCTGTTGTTGATTCAGACCCTGGTCAGTGTTCTGTTGCTGATTCAGACCCTGGTCGGTGTTCTGTTGTTGATTCAGACCCTGGTCGGTGTTCTGTTGTTGATGGAGAGGTGGATTCATACCCTGGTCGGTGTTCTGTTGTTGATTAGGACCCTGGTCGGTGTTCTGTTGTTGATGGAGAGGTGGATTCAGACCCTGGTCAGTGTTCTGTTGTTGATTCAGACCCTGGTCGGTGTTCTGTTGTTGATTCAGACCCTGGTCGGTGTTCTGTTGTTGATGGAGAGGTGGATTCAGACCCTGGTCAGTGTTCTGTTGTTGATTCAGACCCTGGTCGGTGTTCTGTTGTTGATTCAGACCCTGGTCGGTGTTCTGTTGTTGACAGAGAGGTGGATTCAGACCCTGGTCGGTGTTCTGTTGTGGATTCAGACCCTGGTCGATGTTCTGTTGTTGATTCAGACCCTGGTCGGTGTTCTGTTGTTGATTCAGACCCTGGTCGGTGTTCTGTTGTTGACAGAGAGGTGGATTCAGACCCTGGTCGGTGTTCTGTTGTTGATTCAGACCCTGGTCGGTGTTCTGTTGTTGATTCAGACCCTGGTCGGTGTTCTGTTGTTGACGGAGAGGTGGATTCAGAAGCTGGTCGGTGTTCTGTTGTTGACAGAGAGGTGGATTCAGACCCTGGTCGGTGTTCTGTTGTTGATTCAGACCCTGGTCGGTGTTCTGTTGTTGATGGAGAGGTGGATTCAGACCCTGGTCGGTGTTCTGTTGTTGACAGGGAGGTGGATTCAGACCCTGGTCGGTGTTCTGTTGTTGATTCAGACCCTGGTCGGTGTTCTGTTGTGGATTCAGACCCTGGTCGGTGTTCTGTTGTTGACAGAGAGGTGGATTCAGACCCTGGTCGGTGTTCTGTTGTTGATTCAGACCCTGGTCGGTGTTCTGTTGTTGATTCAGACCCTGGTCGGTGTTCTGTTGTTGCAGTTGATATATTGGAGCAGCAAAGTTGATCTCTACCCTCCCTCTCTCTCCTCCTCTCTCTCCTCCTCTCTCTCCCCCTCTCTCCCCCTCCCCCTCTCCCCCTCCCCCTCTCTACCCCCCCTCCCCCTCTCCCCCTCTCCCCCTCCCCATCTCTACCCCCCTCTCTACCCCCACCCCCTCTCTACCCCCTCCCTCTCTCTCCCCCTCCCCTCTCCCCCCTCCCCCTCTCTACCCCCTCCCTCTCTCCCCCTCTCTTCCCCCTCCCCATCTCTACCCCCTCCCCCTCTCTACCCCCTCTCTACCCCCTCCCTCTCTCTCCCCCCCCTCCCTCTCAGAAGCGTGCAGCTGCAGCGCCAGTGGCCCCTCCCCCTCCCTCTCTCAGTACCAGGATGTGGAGGACCCAGAGTATGAAGACTTCCGAGCCGAGGCCAGGCTCCAGAGAGGCAGACAGCTGGAGAGCTTCAGCAAGGCTGCAGAGGCTTACAGACAGGGACGCAGAGATGTAGCTTCCTACTATGGACAACAGGTGGGTGGGGGGTTACAGACAGGGACGCAGAAGTGTAGCTTCCTACTATGGACAACAGGTGGGGGGGGGGTTACGGACAGGGACGCAGAGGTGTAGCTTCCTACTATGGACAACGGGTGGGGGGGGGGGGGGGTTACAGACAGGGACGCAGAGGTGTAGCTTCCTACTATGGACAACAGGTGGGTTATCTACTGACCCAGAGTCAGATGAGGTCCTTTATCTACTGACCCAGAGTCAGATGAGGCCCTTTATCTACTGACCCAGAGTCAGATGGGGCCCTTTATCTACTGACCCAGAGTCAGATGAGGCCCTTTATCTACTGACCCAGAGTCAGATGGTCTCCTTTATCTACTGACCCAGAGTCAGATGAGGCCCTTTATCTACTGACCCAGAGTCAGATTAAATCCTTTATCTACTGATCCAGAGTCAGATGAGGCCCTTTATCTACTGACCCAGAGTCAGATGGGGCCCTTTATCTACTGACCCAGTCAGATGAGGCCCTTTATCTACTGACCCAGAGTCAGATGAGGCTCCTTTATCTACTGACCCAGAGTCAGATGGTCTCCTTTATCTACTGACCCAGAGTCAGATGGTCTCCTTTATCTACTGACCCTGAGTCAGATGAGGCCCTTTATCGTTTTGGTACAGTCTCCCCATGGTATCGTTTTGGTACAGTCCCCCTCATGGTATCGTTTTGGTACAGTCCCCCTCATGGTATCGTTTTGGTACAGTCCCCTCATGGTATCGTTTTGGTACAGTCTCCCCCATGGTATCGTTTTGGTACAGTCCCCCATGGTATCGTTTTGGTACAGTCCCCCTCATGGTATCGTTTTGGTACAGTCTCCCCCCATGGTATCGTTTTGGTACAGTCCCCCCATGGTATCGTTTTGGTACAGTCCCCCTCGTGGTATCGTTTTGGTACAGTCTCCCCCATGGTATCGTTTTGGTACAGTCCCCCATGGTATCGTTTTGGTACAGTCTCCCCCATGGTATCGTTTTGGTACAGTCCCCACCATGGTATCGCTTTTGGTACAGTCTCCCCCCATGGTATCGTTTTGGTACAGTCTCCCCCCATGGTATCGTTTTGGTACAGTCTCCCCCCATGGTATCGTTTTGGTACAGTCTCCCCCCATGGTATCGTTTTGGTACAGTCTCCCCATGGTATCGTTTTGGTACAGTCCCCCATGGTATCGTTTTGGTACAGTCCCCCATGGTATCGTTTTGGTACAGTCTCCCCCATGGTATCGTTTTGGTACAGTCTCCCCCATGGTATCGTTTTGGTACAGTCTCCCCCCATGGTATCATTTTGGTACAGTTCCCCCCATGGTATCATTTTGGTACAGTCTCCCCTCATGGTATCGCTTTTGGTACAGTCTCCCCCCATGGTATCGTTTTGGTACAGTCTCCCCCCCATGATATCGTTTTGGTACAGTCTCCCCCATGATATCGTTTTGGTACAGTCTCCCCCCATGGTATCGTTTTGGTACAGTCCCCCATGGTATCGTTTTGGTACAGTCTCCCCCATGGTATCGTTTTGGTACAGTCCCCACCATGGTATCGTTTTGGTACAGTCTCCCCCCATGGTATCGTTTTGGTACAGTCTCCCCATGGTATCGTTTTGGTACAGTCTCCCCCTCATGGTATCGTTTTGGTACAGTCTCCCCCCATGGTATCGTTTTGGTACAGTCTCCCCCATGGTATCGTTTTGGTACAGTCTCCCCCATGGTATCGTTTTGGTACAGTCTCCCCCCATGGTATCGTTTTGGTACAGTCTCCCCCCATGGTATCGTTTTGGTACAGTCTCCCCCATGGTATCGTTTTGGTACAGTCTCCCCATGGTATCGTTTTGGTACAGTCTCCCCCATGATATCGTTTTGGTACAGTCCCCCCCATGGTATCGCTTTTGGTACAGTCCCCCTCATGGTATCGTTTTGGTACAGTCCCCACCATGGTATCGTTTTGGTACAGTCTCCCCCATGGTATCGTTTTGGTACAGTCTCCCCCATGGTATCGTTTTGGTACA
>NW_025748269.1:2500-22500 GCF_021184085.1 Oncorhynchus gorbuscha | reverse complement strand
TAGACCTCCA
The DNA here is from genome assembly GCF_021184085.1 of Oncorhynchus gorbuscha. Classification (NCBI taxonomy): domain Eukaryota; kingdom Metazoa; phylum Chordata; class Actinopteri; order Salmoniformes; family Salmonidae; genus Oncorhynchus; species Oncorhynchus gorbuscha. The sequence goes on along the minus strand of NW_025748269.1, from coordinate 22,490 downwards.
GGCTGAGTGATGAAGAGGAAGACCACAGGTACACCTAGCTAGACCTCCAGGCTGAGTGATGAAGAGGAAGACCACAGGTACACCTAGCTAGACCTCCAGGCTGAGTGATGAAGAGGAAGACCACAGGTACACCTAGCTAGACCTCCAGGCTGCGTGATGAAGAGGTGTTAGAGAGGAAGACTACAGGTACACCTAGCTAGACCTCCAGGCTGCGTGATGAAGAGGTGTTAGAGAGGAAGACTACAGGTACACCTAGCTAGACCTCCAGGCTGAGTGATGAAGAGGAAGACCACAGGTACACCTAGCTAGACCTCCAGGCTGAGTGATGAAGAGGAAGACTACAGGTACACCTAGCTAGACCTCCAGGCTGAGTGATGAAGAGGAAGACCACAGGTACACCTAGCTAGACCTCCAGGCTGAGTGATGAAGAGGAAGACCACAGGTACACCTAGCTAGACCTCCAGGCTGAGTGATGAAGAGGAAGACCACAGGTACACCTAGCTAGACCTCCAGGCTGAGTGATGAAGAGGAAGACTACAGGTACACCTAGCTAGACCTCCAGGCTGCGTGATGAAGAGGTGTTAGAGAGGAAGACTACAGGTACACCTAGCTAGACCTCCAGGCTGAGTGATGAAGAGGAAGACCACAGGTACACCTAGCTAGACCTCCAGGCTGAGTGATGAAGAGGAAGACTACAGGTACACCTAGCTAGACCTCCAGGCTGAGTGATGAAGAGGAAGACCACAGGTACACCTAGCTAGACCTCCAGGCTGAGTGATGAAGAGGAAGACCACAGGTACACCTAGCTAGACCTCCAGGCTGCGTGATGAAGAGGTGTTAGAGAGGAAGACCACAGGTACACCTAGCTAGACCTCCAGGCTGCGTGTTGAAGAGGTGTTAGAGAGGAAGACCACAGGTACACCTAGCTAGACCTCCAGGCTGTGTGATGAAGAGGTGTTAGAGAGGAAGACCACAGGTACACCTAGCTAGACCTCCAGGCTGCGTGATGAAGAGGAGTTAGAGAGGAAGACCACAGGTACACCTAGCTAGACCTCCAGGCTGCGTGATGAAGAGGTGTTAGAGAGGAAGACCACAGGTACACCTAGCTAGACCTCCAGGCTGAGTGATGAAGAGGAGTTAGAGAGGAAGACCACAGAGAGTTTTGTTCCCTAAACGTGACCAAATGTTCTCCTCCTTTCCCTCTGTGTGTGTGTGTGTGTGTGTGTGTGTGTGTGTGTGTGTGTGTGTGTGTGTGTGTGTGTGTGTGTGTGTGTGTGTGTGTGTGTGTGTGTGTGTGTGTGTGTGTGTGTGTGTGTGTGTGTGTGTGTGTGTGTGTGTGTGTGTGTAGAGTGTCAGCAGGGTGTGTGTAGGTCTCAGCTGTCAGTTATAACAGGAAGAGGGAACCACAGCCAGGGAGGAGTGGCTCGTATCCGCCCTGCTGTCATAGACTACCTCAACACACTGGGCTACAGGTACCTCAACACACTGGGCTACAGGTACCTCAACACACTGGGCTACAGGTACCTCAACACACTGGGCTACAGGTACCTCAACACACTGGGCTACAGGTACCTCAACACACTGGGCTACAGGTACCTCAACACACTGGGCTACAGGTACCTTAACACACTGGGCTACAGGTACCTCAACACACTGGGCTACAGGTACCTCAACACACTGGGCTACAGGTACCTCAACACACTGGGCTACAGGTACCTCAACACACTGGTCTACAGGTACCTCAACATACACACTGGGCTACAGGTACCTCAACATACACACTGGGCTACAGGTACCTCAACACACTGGGCTACAGGTACCTCAACACACTGGGCTACAGGTACCTCAACACACTGGGCTACAGGTACCTCCACACACTGGGCTACAGGTACACACACACTGGGCTACAGGTACCTCCACACACTGGGCTACAGGTACCTCAACACACTGGGCTACAGGTACCTCAACACACTGGGCTACAGGTACCTCAACACACTGGGCTACAGGTACACACACACTGGTCTACAGGTACCTCCACACACTGGGCTACAGGTACCTCAACACACTGGGCTACAGGTACCTCAACACACTGGGCTACAGGTACCTCCACACACTGGGCTACAGGTACACACACACTGGGCTACAGGTACCTCAACACACTGGGCTACAGGTACCTCAACACACTGGGCTACAGGTACCTCCACACACTGGGCTACAGGTACACACACACTGGGCTACAGGTTCCCTCCACACACTGGGCTACAGGTACCTCAACACACTGGGCTACAGGTACCTCCACACACTGGGCTACAGGTACACACACACACTGGGCTACAGGTTCCCTCCACACACTGGGCTACAGGTACACACACACTGGGCTACAGGTACCTCAACACACTGGGCTACAGGTACACACACTGGGCTACAGGTACACACACTGGGCTACAGGTACACACACTGGGCTACAGGTACCTCAACACACACACAGGGCTACAGGTACCTCAACACACACACTGGGCTACAGGTACCTCAACACACACACTGGGCTACAGGTACCTCAACACACACACAGGGCTACAGGTACCTCAACACACACACAGGGCTACAGGTACCTCAACACACACACTGGGCTACAGGTACCTCAACACACTGGGCTACAGGTACCTCAACACACTGGGCTACAGGTACCTCAACACACTGGGCTACAGGTACCTCAACACACTGGGCTACAGGTACCTCAACACACTGGGCTACAGGTACCTCAACACACTGGGCTACAGGTACCTCAACACACACACTGGGCTACAGGTACCTCAACACACACACTGGGCTACAGGTACCTCAACACACACACTGGGCTACAGGTACCTCAACACACACACTGGGCTACAGGTACCTCAACACACACACTGGGCTACAGGTACCTCAACACACACACTGGGCTACAGGTACCTCAACACACACACTGGGCTACAGGTACCTCAACACACACACTGGGCTACAGGTACCTCAACACACACACTGGGCTACAGGTACCTCAACACACACACTGGGCTACAGGTACCTCAACACACACACTGGGCTACAGGTACCTCAACACACACACACACACTGGGCTACAGGTACCTCAACACACACACTGGGCTACAGGTACCTCAACACACACACTGGGCTACAGGTACCTCAACACACACACTGGGCTACAGGTACCTCAACACACTGGGCTACAGGTACCTCCACACACACTGGGCTACGGGTACCTCAACACACTGGGCTACGGGTACCTCAACACACTGGGCTACGGGTACCTCCACACACACTGGGCTACAGGTACCTCAACACACTGGGCTACAGGTACCTCAACACACTGGGCTACAGGTACCTCAACACACTGGGCTACAGGTACCTCCACACACTGGGCTACAGCTACCTCAACACACACACTGGGCTACAGGTACTCAACACACACACTGGGCTACAGGTACACACACAATCATTATGTCAATACTAGGTAACACGACACACTCACCCTCTCTCTGCCCCCTCTCTCCCCCTCTTTTTCTACCCCCTCTCTCTCTCTCTCTCTCTCTCTGCCCTCTCCCCAGGTTTACTGAGCCTAAGCCAGGTCTGTTGTTGGTGTGTCTGAACTGAGATGAAGCTGTCATGTGACTGACTGTCCTTATCAAGACACTACAGTCTCCTCTCCCCTCTCCCCTCGAATCTACCTCTACCACTTCCTCTCTCACATACACAAAAAACACACCCTCCTCTCTCTCTGTCTCTCTCTCTCTCCCTCTCTGTCTCTCTCTCTGTCTCTCTCTCTGTCTCTCTGTCTCTGTCTGTCTCTCTGTCTCTGTCTGTCTCTCTGTCTCTGTCTGTCTCTCTCTTTCTCTCTCTCTCTGTCTCTCTCTCTGTCTCTGTCTCTCTCCCTCTCTCTCTCTCTCTCTCTCTCTCTCTCTGTCTCTCTCTCTGTCTCTGTCTCTCTCTCTGTCTCTCTCTCTCTCCCTCTCTGTCTCTCTCTCTGTCTCTCTCTCTGTCTCTCTCTCTGTCTCTCTCTTTCTCTCTCTCTCTCTGTCTCCCTCTCTCTCTCTCTCTCTCTCTCTCTCTCTCTCTCTCTCTCTCTCTCTCTGTCTCTACCTCTACCTCTCTCTCTCTGTTTCTGTCTCTCTCTGTCTCTCTCTGTCTGTCTCTCTCTGTCTCTCTCTCTCTCTGTCTCTCTGTCTCTCTCTCTCTCTCTCTCTCTCTCTCTCTCTGTCTCTCTGTCTGTCTCTCCCTGTCTCTAACAATTATTTTAATAGCTGCCGAAGAAATCGTCTTAATCTATTTTTATGTCTTCACTGTTGCCATGTTTGTACAATATTTGTGTTTTTTGTATGAAACTTTATCAGGATTTACAAACAATGACAGAGCAAGAGTTCATTTTAAATTATATTACATGTAGATTTTATAAAACCATGTCAATCTAAGTGTATATATCATTTATCTTAACATGGTGTTTCTGTAATGGTCAATGTGTGGGGTTATTTACATTTTAAGAGAAGTTATATCATTTTATATCATTTTAAGAGAAGATATCTGGCCCGTTTATACATTAGATCAGAAGTGATATCTGGCCCGTTTATACATTAGATCAGAAGTGATATCTGGCCCGTTTATACATTAGATCAGAAGTGATATCTGGCCCGTTTATACATTAGATCAGAAGTGATATCTGGCCCGTTTATACATTAGATCAGAAGTGATATCTGGCCCGTTTATACATTAGATCAGAAGTGATATCTGGCCCGTTTATACATTAGATCGAAGAGTACAGTGTTTGGTTTTGTTCTACTTTATGGCTGTCCCAAATGTCCCTCTATTCTCTATAGAGGGAATCCGAATGGCCCTCTATTCTCTATAGAGGGAATCCGAATGGCCCTCTATTCTCTATAGAGGGAATCCGAATGGCCCTCTATTCTCTATAGAGGGAACAATGGCCCTCTATTCTCTATAGAGGGAATCCGAATGGCCCTCTATTCTCTATAGAGGGAATCCGAATGGCCCTCTATTCTCTATAGAGGGAATCCGAATGGCCCTCTATTCTCTATAGAGGGAATCCGAATGGCCCTCTATTCTCTATAGAGGGAATCCGAATGGCCCTCTATTCTCTATAGAGGGAATCCGAATGGCCCTCTATTCTCTATAGAGGGAATCCGAATGGTCCTCTATTCTCTATAGAGGGAATCTAAATGGCCCTCTATTCTCTATAGAGGGAATCAAAATGGCCCTCTATTCTCTATAGAGGGACTCTGAATGGCCCTCTATTCTCTATGTAGGGAATCCAAACTCCTAAAGGGTTAGGGACTGACTCCTAAAGGGTTTATGGACGGACTCCTAAAGGGTTTAGGGACCGATTCCTAAAGGGTTAGGGACCGACTCCTAAAGGGTTAGGGACTGACTCCTAAAGGGTTAGGGACCGACTCCTAAAGGGTTAGGGACCGACTCCTAAAGGGTTAGGGACCGACTCCTAAAGGGTTAGGGACCGACTCCTAAAGAGTTAGGGACCGACTCCTAAAGGGTTAGGGACCGACTCCTAAATGGTTAGGGACTGACTCCTAAAGGGTTAGGGGTTAGGGACTGACTCCTAAAGGGTTAGGGGTTAGGGACCGACTCCTAAAGGGTTAGGGACTGACTCCTAAAGGGTTAGGGACCGACTCCTAAAGGGTTAGGGACCGACTCCTAAAGGGTTAGGGACTGACTCCTAAAGGGTTAGGGACTGACTCCTAAAGGGTTAGGGACTGACTCCTAAAGGGTTAGGGACTGACTCCTAAAGGGTTAGGGACCGACTCCTAAAGGGTTAGGGACCGACTCCTAAAGGGTTAGGGACCGACTCCTAAAGGGTTAGGGACCGACTCCTAAAGGGTTAGGGACCGACTCCTAAAGGGTTAGGGACTGACTCCTAAAGGGTTAGGGACCGACTCCTAAAGGGTTAGGGGTTAGGGACTGACTCCTAAAGGGTTAGGGGTTAGGGACTGACTCCTAAAGGGTTAGGGACTGACTCCTAAAGGGTTAGGGACCGACTCCTAAAGGGTTAGGGACCGACTCCTAAAGGGTTAGGGACCGACTCCTAAAGGGTTAGGGACCGACTCCTAAAGGGTTAGGGACCGACTCCTAAAGGGTTAGGGACTGACTCCTAAAGGGTTAGGGACCGACTCCTAAAGGGTTAGGGACTGACTCCTAAAGGGTTAGGGACCGACTCCTAAAGGGTTAGGGACCGACTCCTAAAGGGTTAGGGACCGACTCCTAAAGGGTTAGGGACCGACTCCTAAAGGGTTTAGGGACTGACTCCTAAAGGGTTAGGGACCGACTCCTAAAGGGTTAGGGGTTAGGGACCGACTCCTAAAGGGTTAGGGACTGACTCCTAAAGGGTTAGGGACCGACTCCTAAAGGGTTAGGGACTGACTCCTAAAGGGTTAGGGGTTAGGGACTGACTCCTAAAGGGTTAGGGACTGACTCCTAAAGGGTTAGGGACTGACTCCTAAAGGGTTAGGGGTTAGGGACTGACTCCTAAAGGGTTAGGGGTTAGGGACTGACTCCTAAAGGGTTAGGGACTGACTCCTAAAGGGTTAGGGGTTAGGGACTGACTCCTAAAAGGGACTGACTCCTAAAGGGTTAGGGGTTAGGGACTGACTCCTAAAGGGTTAGGGGTTAGGGACTGACTCCTAAAGGGTTAGGGGTTAGGGACTGACTCCTAAAGGGTTAGGGGTTAGGGACTGACTCCTAAAGGGTTAGGGGTTAGGGACTGACTCCTAAAGGGTTAGGGGTTAGGGACTGACTCCTAAAGGGTTAGGGGTTAGGGACTGACTCCTAAAGGGTTAGGGACTGACTCCTAAAGGGTTAGGGGTTAGGGACTGACTCCTAAAGGGTTAGGGGTTATGGACTGACTCCTAAAGGGTTATGGACTGACTCCTAAAGGGTTAGGGGTTAGGGACCGACTCCTAAAGGGTTAGGGACTGACTCCTAAAGGGTTAGGGGTTAGGGACTGACTCCTAAAAGGGAATTGTAGGCTACCAAAGGAAAGGGTATATTTTTATTTTCATAATTGTTGATCATTTTCTTATGTATTATTTTTTTTACAAATTATATTTCAATAAAGAACATTGTCTGTTACTTTTGGAACACAATCAAATCAAGTCTGTGTTTTAGTTGCTTGGCAACCAGTCTTTATGTCGTGTTGTCTCTCCTTGTTGTGGTGACTGTGTTTTAGTTTGTTGGTAACCAGTCTTTATGTAGTGTTGTCTCTCCTTGTTGTGGTGACTGTGTTTTAGTTTGTTGGTAACCAGTCTTTATGTCGTGTTGTCTCTCCTTGTTGTGGTGACTGTGTTTTAGTTTGTTGGTAACCAGTCTTTATGTCGTGTTGTCTCTCCTTGTTGTGGTGACTGTGTTTTAGTTTGTTGGTAACCAGTCTTTATGTAGTGTTGTCTCTCCTTGTTGTGGTGACTGTGTTTTAGTTTGTTGGTAACCAGTCTTTATGTAGTGTTGTCTCTCCTTGTTGTGGTGACTGTGTTTTAGTTTGTTGGTAACCAGTCTTTATGTAGTGTTGTGTTGTCTCTCCTTGTTGTGGTGACTGTGTTTTAGTTTGTTGGTAACCAGTCTTTATGTAGTGTTGTCTCTCCTTGTTGTGGTGACTGTGTTTTAGTTTGTTGGTAACCAGTCTTTATGTAGTGTCGTGTTGTCTCTCCTTGTTGTGGTGACTGTGTTTTAGTTTGTTGGTAACCAGTCTTTATGTAGTGTTGTCTCTCCTTGTTGTGGTGACTGTGTTTTAGTTTGTTGGTAACCAGTCTTTATGTAACCAGTCTTGTTGTGTTGTCTCTCCTTGTTGTGGTGACTGTGTTTTAGTTTGTTGGTAACCAGTCTTTATGTAGTGTTGTCTCTCCTTGTTGTGGTGACTGTGTTTTAGTTTGTTGGTAACCAGTCTTTATGTAGTGTCGTGTTGTCTCTCCTTGTTGTGGTGACTGTGTTTTAGTTTGTTGGTAACCAGTCTTTATGTAGTGTTGTCTCTCCTTGTTGTGGTGACTGTGTTTTAGTTTGTTGGTAACCAGTCTTTATGTAACCAGTGTTGTTGTCTCTCCTTGTTGTGGTGACTGTGTTTTAGTTTGTTGGTAACCAGTCTTTATGTAGTGTTGTGTTGTCTCTCCTTGTTGTGGTGACTGTGTTTTAGTTTGTTGGTAACCAGTCTTTATGTAGTGTTGTCTCTCCTTGTTGTGGTGACTGTGTTTTAGTTTGTTGGTAACCAGTCTTTATGTAGTGTTGTCTCTCCTTGTTGTGGTGACTGTGTTTTAGTTTGTTGGTAACCAGTCTTTATGTAGTGTTGTGTTGTCTCTCCTTGTTGTGGTGACTGTGTTTTAGTTTGTTGGTAACCAGTCTTTATGTAGTGTTGTCTCTCCTTGTTGTGGTGACTGTGTTTTAGTTTGTTGGTAACCAGTCTTTATGTAACCAGTGTTGTCTCTCCTTGTTGTGGTGACTGTGTTTTAGTTTGTTGGTAACCAGTCTTTATGTAGTGTTGTCTCTCCTTGTTGTGGTGACTGTGTTTTAGTTTGTTGGTAACCAGTCTTTATGTAGTGTTGTCTCTCCTTGTTGTGGTGACTGTGTTTTAGTTTGTTGGTAACCAGTCTTTATGTAGTGTTGTCTCTCCTTGTTGTGGTGACTGTGTTTTAGTTTGTTGGTAACCAGTCTTTATGTAGTGTCGTGTTGTCTCTCCTTGTTGTGGTGACTGTGTTTTAGTTTGTTGGTAACCAGTCTTTATGTAGTGTTGTCTCTCCTTGTTGTGGTGACTGTGTTTTAGTTTGTTGGTAACCAGTCTTTATGTAGTGTTGTCTCTCCTTGTTGTGGTGACTGTGTTTTAGTTTGTTGGTAACCAGTCTTTATGTAGTGTTGTCTCTCCTTGTTGTGGTGACTGTGTTTTAGTTTGTTGGTAACCAGTCTTTATGTAGTGTTGTCTCTCCTTGTTGTGGTGACTGTGTTTTAGTTTGTTGGTAACCAGTCTTTATGTAGTGTCGTGTTGTCTCTCCTTGTTGTGGTGACTGTGTTTTAGTTTGTTGGTAACCAGTCTTTATGTAGTGTTGTCTCTCCTTGTTGTGGTGACTGTGTTTTAGTTTGTTGGTAACCAGTCTTTATGTAGTGTTGTCTCTCCTTGTTGTGGTGACTGTGTTTTAGTTTGTTGGTAACCAGTCTTTATGTCGTGTTGTCTCTCCTTGTTGTGGTGACTGTGTTTTAGTTTGTTGGTAACCAGTCTTTATGTAGTGTTGTCTCTCCTTGTTGTGGTGACTGTGTTTTAGTTTGTTGGTAACCAGTCTTTATGTCGTGTTGTCTCTCCTTGTTGTGGTGAGTGTGTTTTAGTTTGTTGGTAACCAGTCTTTATGTAGTGTCGTGTTGTCTCTCCTTGTTGTGGTGACTGTGTTTTAGTTTGTTGGTAACCAGTCTTTATGTAGTGTTGTCTCTCCTTGTTGTGGTGACTGTGTTTTAGTTTGTTGGTAACCAGTCTTTATGTAGTGTTGTCTCTCCTTGTTGTGGTGACTGTGTTTTAGTTTGTTGGTAACCAGTCTTTATGTAGTGTTGTCTCTCCTTGTTGTGGTGACTGTGTTTTAGTTTGTTGGTAACCAGTCTTTATGTAGTGTCGTGTTGTCTCTCCTTGTTGTGGTGACTGTGTTTTAGTTTGTTGGTAACCAGTCTTTATGTAGTGTTGTCTCTCCTTGTTGTGGTGACTGTGTTTTAGTTTGTTGGTAACCAGTCTTTATGTAGTGTTGTCTCTCCTTGTTGTGGTGACTGTGTTTTAGTTTGTTGGTAACCAGTCTTTATGTAGTGTTGTCTCTCCTTGTTGTGGTGACTGTGTTTTAGTTTGTTGGTAACCAGTCTTTATGTAGTGTTGTCTCTCCTTGTTGTGGTGAGTGTGTTTTAGTTTGTTGGTAACCAGTCTTTATGTAGTGTTGTCTCTCCTTGTTGTGGTGAGTGTGTTTTAGTTTGTTGGTAACCAGTCTTTATGTAGTGTTGTCTCTCCTTGTTGTGGTGACTGTGTTTTAGTTTGTTGGTAACCAGTCTTTATGTAGTGTTGTCTCTCCTTGTTGTGGTGACTGTGTTTTAGTTTGTTGGTAACCAGTCTTTATGTAGTGTTGTCTCTCCTTGTTGTGGTGACTGTGTTTTAGTTTGTTGGTAACCAGTCTTTATGTAGTGTCGTGTTGTCTCTCCTTGTTGTGGTGACTGTGTTTTAGTTTGTTGGTAACCAGTCTTTATGTCGTGTTGTCTCTCCTTGTTGTGGTGAGTGTGTTTTAGTTTGTTGGTAACCAGTCTTTATGTAGTGTTGTTGTTGTCTCTCCTTGTTGTGGTGAGTGTGTTTTAGTTTGTTGGTAACCAGTCTTTATGTAGTGTTGTGTTGTCTCTCCTTGTTGTGGTGACTGTGTTTTAGTTTGTTGGTAACCAGTCTTTATGTAGTGTTGTCTCTCCTTGTTGTGGTGACTGTGTTTTAGTTTGTTGGTAACCAGTCTTTATGTCGTGTTGTGTTGTGTTGTCTCTCCTTGTTGTGGTGACTGTGTTTTAGTTTGTTGGTAACCAGTCTTTATGTAGTGTTGTCTCTCCTTGTTGTGGTGAGTGTGTTTTAGTTTGTTGGTAACCAGTCTTTATGTAGTGTTGTCTCTCCTTGTTGTGGTGAGTGTGTTTTAGTTTGTTGGTAACCAGTCTTTATGTCGTGTTGTCTCTCCTTGTTGTGGTGACTGTGTTTTAGTTTGTTGGTAACCAGTCTTTATGTCGTGTTGTCTCTCCTTGTTGTGGTGAGTGTTTTTTCCCTATATTTATATTGTATTTATATATTTAATCCCAGGCCCCCGTCCCGCAGCAGGCCGTTTTGTCTTTTGGTAGGCCGTCATTGTAAATAATACTTTATTAATAACTGACTTTCCTAGTTAAATAAAGGTGAAGTTAGTTAATGAATTAAAGCAGGTGCTCGTGTGGCAGTATCCGTTCATCTGCTCCGTCCCCCATCCCCCCTTTAACGCTCTCGTCTCGTGGTGTATCCCCCCGTACCGGCGTGGGAAGGAACGGTTCATCTGATTCACGGGCTGCGTTCAGTGCATTGTTACGTTCTGGAACGTGTACTTGAACGGAAACGGTGCTGTACTGAACGACCAGTTGGAAAAACGGTGATGTTTTGGTTTTGGGGTGGGGGGGACGCGGTCAGCATGGCCACTGCCGTTGAAACACGTCACTCGTTGCTTGAAGCCACACCCACCGAACGGAGAGCAAACGTCCCGTTCGAGTACGTTTCGTGGAAACGTGTTTCTACAGTACAAATTGTTGCGGAACGTAGCAAACGTTCCAAGAGAACTGAACGGCACCCTACGGTGTCGGTAATTTCTCACTACTTTCCTTTCGATAAACATGACGCACAATTATTCGTTCCATAACAAGTCGACTCATAGTCATGACGGAGAAACTTTTAACAAAAATAGTTACTATGCCCGTTATACGTCTACAGAGAATGATATAGGGTCCTTTTTGTCAAATAACATATCCTAACCAGAGAGGATGCATTGGAAAATATCTTGGTATTGATTAACTTTCGAGGTTTTATTTCACTTGTCCTCCATCTCTTGTCTTGTCGTTATGAGGCCACACGCCACGTTTTATATTTAACAAATTAACCCCAAGCTACTGCGTAAAGTCTGTCGTTATGAGGCCACACGCCACGTTTTATATTTAACAAATTAACCCCAAGCTACTGCGTAAAGTCTGTCGTTATGAGGCCACACGCCACGTTTTATATTTAACAAATTAACCCCAAGCTACTGCGTAAAGTCTGTCGTTATGAGGCCACACGCCACGTTTTATATTTAACAAATTAACCCCAAGCTACTGCGTAAAGTCTGTCGTTATGAGGCCACACGCCACGTTTTACATATAAACACATGAACCCCAAGCTACTGCGTAAAGTTGTCTATCTAAGCGATCAAAAACAACAGCTGCTTCGTGAGTTATAGAGACGCTGAAATACTAAGAACAGAAACGAAACGGCATCAACACACCTCCTCCACACACTCAACAAACGGATGCTGCTAGTGAGATGAGAGAGAGAGAGAAGAGCGCATCTCATTTCCCTCTCCCTTTTTTATACCGATAGTAGTAAGCTGTGTAAGTGACGCATATAAACGTTTATAAGTAGTTCTGTGCATATAGTAATAATTAGGCTATTTACTTTCGCTTTTAAGCAGTATTTATAAAGTAGCCTAATGTATATACCGTAAAAAATAAAAAATAAGTTACTTTTTTTTTACCGAGGCACGCAACCGTCTCCGAGTTCCAAAATAAAATGCTTTGAGCTGAAGCGCAACATCCGCCCGTTGCCATCATGAAGACCGGCTGCGGAGTCGGTGAGTTTTCTATTGTTCTATTCTTCTGTCTAATGACAAAGTAACAAAGGTTGTTTTTGTTCCATGTCTTTTGTTTTAAAATCCAGCCAGAATACCTTATTTTAATATGAGCCTAATAAATACATTATTAATGTATTGGAGAGTCCCAGAATAATTTGACATTTCATATTCATTGTTTAAACCAATAGTCCGACACAAAAAATGTTATTATCCAATTTTAACTCTTTGTATCTCAATAATATGATAAACGACACACATTCATCCCTTACACTTGGTTTCACATAAATAGGCTCTATTTGAATGGCTAAAGGTGAGTTTAGTAAGGCCTCTGCCCTGTGCTTCTAGACCGTGGTGATGTGGGGGGTAAAGTAGGTGAAAACAAAATGGCAGTTATCATGGCAGGGTGAAGGAACAGAGCTTTTCATCTCTTCCTGGGGGTAGATGGTGAAGGAACAGAGCTTTTCATCTCTTCCTGGGGGTAGATGATGAAGGAACAGAGCTTTTCATCTCTTCCTGGGGGTAGATGATGAAGGAACAGAGCTTTTCATCTCTTCCTAGGGGTAGATGGTGAAGGAACAGCTTTTCATCTCTTCCTGGGGGTAGATGGTGAAGGAACAGAGCTTTTCACCTCTTCCTGGGGGTAGATGGTGAAGGAACAGAGCTTTTCACCTCTTCCTAGGGGTAGATGATGAAGGAACAGAGCTTTTCACCTCTTCCTAGGGGTAGATGATGAAGGAACAGAGCTTTTCACCTCTTCCTAGGGGTAGATGATGAAGGAACAGAGCTTTTCACCTCTTCCTAGGGGTAGATGGTGAAGGAACAGAGCTTTTCACCGCTTCCTAGGGGTAGATGGTGAAGGAACAGAGCTTTTCACCTCTTCCTGGGGGTAGATGGTGAAGGAACAGAGCTTTTCATCTCTTCCTGGGGGTAGATGGTGAAGGAACAGAGCTTTTCATCTCTTCCTAGGGGTAGATGGTGAAGGAACAGAGCTTTTCACCTCTTCCTAGGGGTAGATGGTGAAGGAACAGAGCTTTTCACCTCTTCCTAGGGGTAGATGGTGAAGGAACAGAGCTTTTCAACTCTTCCTGGGGGTAGATGATGAAGGAACAGAGCTTTTCATCTCTTCCTAGGGGTAGATGATGTTTAAATAACCCTTAATTCTCTCATCTATCGTCTTTATAGAGTCATGGTGAATGGTGTCCATCTTTTAAACAAAACATGGGCATTTCTCAATGTCAGTAACAATACCGGTATTTCCTTTACACGCCTTAATAGAGGATCAGTTGGGTTCAAGATAAAACACACCTTCAGTCTGTTGTGGTCTGCATTTGGCTCCAGGGGGGCTGCCATTGCTGTGTAGGGGGAGTAGTCAGGAGTCTAGTTAGTAGTTAGTAGTCTAGTCAACAGTCTGTTGTGGTCTGCATTTCTGGGGGGCTGCCTGGGGGCAGGGGAGTAGTCAGGAGTCTAGTTAGTAGTTAGTTGCCCCCAAACAGTCTGTTGTGGTCTGCATTTGGCTCCTGGGGGCTGCCATTGCTGTGTAGGGGGAGTAGTCAGGAGTCTAGTTAGTAGTTAGTAGTCTAGTCAACAGTCTGTTGTGGTCTGCATTTGGCTCCAGGTGGGCTGCCATTGCTGTGTAGGGGGAGTAGTCAGGAGTCTAGTTAGTAGTTAGTAGTCTAGTCAACAGTCTGTTGTGGTCTGCATTTGGCTCCTGGGGGGCTGCCATTGCTGTGTAGGGGGAGTAGTCAGGAGTCTAGTTAGTAGTTAGTAGTCTAGTCAACAGTCTGTTGTGGTCTGCATTTGGCTCCTGGGGGGCTGCCATTGCTGTGTAGGGGGAGTAGTCAGGAGTCTAGTTAGTAGTTAGTAGTCTAGTCAACAGTCTGTTGTGGTCTGCATTTGGCTCCTGGGGGCTGCCATTGCTGTGTAGGGGAGTAGTCAGGAGTCTAGTTAGTAGTTAGTAGTCTAGTCAACAGTCTGTTTGTGGTCTAGTCATTTGGCTCCTAGGGGGCTGCCATTGCTGTGTAGGGAGTAGTCAGGAGTCTAGTTAGTAGTTAGTAGTCTAGTCAACAGTCTGTTGTGGTCTGCATTTGGCTCTGGGGGCTGCCATTGCTGTGTAGGGGGAGTAGTCAGGAGTCTAGTTAGTAGTTAGTAGTCTAGTCAACAGTCTGTTGTGGTCTGCATTTGGCTCCTGGGGGGCTGCCATTGTCTGTTGTAGGAGTAGTCAATAGTCTACTCAATAGTCTAGTTAGTTGTCAGTAGTCTAGTTAGTAGTCAGGAGTCTAGTCAATAGTCTGGTTAGTAGTCAGTAGTCTAGTCAATAGTCTGGTTAGTAGTCAGTAGTCTAGTTAGGAGTCTAGTCAATGATCTAGTCAGTAGTCTAGTTAGTAGTCTAGTCAATGATCTAGTCAGTAGTCTAGTTAGTAGTCTAGGTAGTCTAGTCAATGATCTAGTCAATGATCTAGTTAGTAGTCAATAGTCTAGTCAGTCAGTAGTCTAGTTAGTAGTCGGTAGTCTAGTCAATGATCTAGTTAGGAGTCTAGTTAGGAGTCTAGTCAGTCAGTAGTCTAGTTGGTCAGTAGGTCTAGTCAGTGGTTTGGTTAGTAGTCAGTAGTCTAGTCAGTAGTCTAGTCAATGATCTAGTCAGTAGTTTAGTTAGTAGTCAGTAATCTAGTCAGTAGTCTAGTTAGTAGTCAATAGTCTAGTCAGTAGTCTAGTCAATGATCTAGTCAGTAGTTTAGTTAGTAGTCAGTAATCTAGTCAGAAGTCTAGTTAGTAGTCAGTAGTCTAGTCAGTAGTCTAGTCAATGATCTAGTTAGTAGTCAGTCATCTAGTCAGTAGTCTAGTCAATGATCTAGTCAGTAGTCTAGTTAGTAGTCAGTAATCTAGTCAGTAGTCTAGTTAGTAGTCTAGTTTGTAGTCATTAGTTAGTAGTCTAATCTATTAGTAGTCAGGAGTCTAGCCAGTAGTCAATAGTCTAGTCAGTAGTCTAGTTAGTAGTCTAGTTTGTAGTCAAGTTAGTAGTCTAATCTAGCTAGTAGTCTAGTTCGTAGTCAGTAGTCTAGTTAGTAGTCTAGTTTGTAGTCAAGTTAGTAGTCTAATCTAGCTAGTAGTCAGTAGTCTAGTTAGTAGTCAGTAGTCTAGTTAGTAGTCTAGTTTGTAGTCAAGTTAGTAGTCTAATCTAGCTAGTAGTCAGTAGTCTAGCTAGTAGTCAGTAGTCTAGTTAGCCATTATACAACTGGTGGGTCCAATCCTGGATGCTGATTGGTTAAACCCGCATTCCAGCCGTTGTCTATTCCACAAAGTACCACCGGCTAAATCTAAGAAGTCAAAATGTCTATTTACACCGTTCCATCTGGCTGCGCAATCCACTGTCTCATCAGCCCAGCCAGGCAATTTATAAAAAGCATATAGACATTATATTTTAGACCAACATTTAGTTTTCAACAGCGGTGATTTGTATGAACCTTGCTGTCTGTCTCTCCGACATTTGCAAACCTTGTTTCAATATTCAAATTCCCTCTCCAGCTGTCGCATAGTGATGAACGAGTCGGGATGAGATGGGCGGGCAGCGTTTCACAGCCAGTCGAAATCATGAATCAGCATCATTTTTTAAAATGGATATATACACAGAACTATCAATAGAAGACAGGTTAAAACGAAGTGATTGTGTTCGATGTGATGTTGGCTACTGTAGCTCCTCTGAACGACCGTGTCCTGACGAGCAGGCTCATTTCCTACGCCAGGTGAAACCGGGCCTCGTTAGCTCATTGTTACGGATGTTTTCACGTAAACCATTTTCTACGGTGCTGTCCTCACTCCCTCTTCTCTGGCGTTATCACTGTAGGAGTTAATCAACAAATCTATGTAGCTCTACTTTACTAGAGCAACCCCCCTCTCACGGAGTAAATAATGTCCTCATCAGATAATGTTCTCACAGCTCTCTACCGAGACGCCGGGCCCTGATTGGATGGAATAACCACCTGTGACGTCAGGTGACCTCGATTGATCGCAGGAGGCGGAGCCCAGTGACAACTCCGTGGAGTACACAGAGCGGTAAGTGAAGAGGAACTGAGATAGAGGTGGTGTGGGGGGGGTGTGTTGAGAGAGAGAGAGTGTGTATGTGTGTAGAGAGAGTGTGTGTGTTGAGAGAGAGAGAGATGTGTGTGAGAGAGTGTGTGGAGTGTGTGTGTGTGTGTGTAGAGAGAGAGTGTGTGTGTGTAGAGAGAGAGAGTGTGTGTGTGTAGGTAGAGTGTGTGTAGAGAGAGAGAGAGTGTGTGTGTGTAGAGAGAGAGAGAGTGTGTGTGTGTAGGTAGTGTGTGTAGAGAGAGAGAGAGTGTGTGTGTGTAGGTAGAGTGTGAGAGAGAGAGAGAGAGAGTGGTGTGTGTGTAGAGAGAGAGAGAGGTGTGTGTAGAGAGAGAGAGGTGTGTGTAGAGAGAGAGAGGTGTGTGTAGAGAGAGAGAGAGGTGTGTGTAGAGAGAGAGAGAGGTGTGTGTAGAGAGAGAGGTGTGTGTAGAGAGAGAGGTGTGTGTAGAGAGAGAGAGGTGTGTGTAGAGAGAGAGAGGTGTGTGTAGAGAGAGAGAGGTGTGTGTAGAGAGAGAGAGAGGGTGTGTAGAGAGAGAGAGGTGTGTGTGTAGAGAGAGAGAGGTGTGTGTAGAGAGAGAGAGAGTGTGTGTGTAGAGAGAGAGAGGTGTGTGTGTAGAGAGAGAGGTGTGTGTGTAGAGAGAGAGTGTGTGTGTAGAGAGAGAGAGGTGTGTGTGTAGAGAGAGAGAGGTGTGTGTGTGTAGAGAGAGAGAGAGGTGTGTGTGTAGAGAGAGAGAGAGTGTGTGTGTGTAGAGAGAGAGTGTGTGTGTAGAGAGAGAGGTGTGTGTGTGTAGAGAGAGAGAGAGAGAGAGAGAGGTGTGTAGTGTAGAGAGAGAGAGAGTAGAGAGAGAGAGATGTGTGTGTGTAGAGAGAGGTGTGTGTGGAGAGAGAGAGAGAGGTGTGTGAAGAGAGAGAGAGAGGTGTGTGTAGAGAGAGAGAGGTGTGTGTGTAGAGAGAGAGAGGTGTGTGTGTAGAGAGAGAGAGGTGTGTGTGTAGAGAGAGAGAGTGTGTGTGTAGAGAGAGAGAGGTGTGTGTGTAGAGAGAGACACATGCAGTTAACATCATGACTCCACACACCAGGTGACCACAATCCTAACCCTCCTCTACTTCAGGACTACAACATCTCCCTAAAGAACTACAACCCCCACAGAGAGTATCACAGAGAAGGTGACCACCATCACTATGGATGTCACAACCCCCTGATCTCAACCCTCCTCCACTTCAGGACTACAACGTCTCCCTAAAGAACTACAACCCCCTGAGCTCCACAGGACTACAACGTCTCACTAAAGAACTACAACCCCCACAGAGAGTATCACAGAGAAGGTGACCACAACCCCCTGATCCTAACCCTCCTCTACTTCAGGACTACAACATCTCCCTAAAGAACTACAACCCCCACAGAGAGTATCACAGAGAAGGTGACCACAACCCCCTGATCCTAACCCTCCTCTACTTCAGGACTACAACGTCTCCCTAAAGAACTACAACCCCTGAGCTCCACAGGACTACAACGTCTCCCTAAAGAACTACAACCCCTGAGCTCCACAGGACTACAACGTCTCCCTAAAGAACTACAACCCCCAGGGTTCCGAGCGGAGCAGCCATGAACGCAGAGACCCAGGTGAAGTGTGTGCTGGTGGGGGACAGTGCTGTCGGGAAGACGGCCCTCCTGGTTCGCTTCACCTCAGAGACCTTCCCTGAGTGCTACAAACCAACTGTGTATGAGAACACTGGAGTAGAGGTGTTCATGGACGGGACTCCGGTAGGAAAAATACATTAAACTACTACAATAATACCCTTTACATCATTTACCTACTACAATATAGAATACCCTTTACATCATTTACCTACTACAAGAATACCCTTTACATCATTAACCTACTACAATAATACACTACAAATCATTTAACTACCACAATAATACCCTTTACTTCATTTAACTACTACAATAATACCCTTTACATCAGGGCTGTTCAACTACATCGGCCTACTACGGACTACAGATCCGGCCTGTTTATTCATTTAGACTGGTCCTTTACATCATTAACTACTAATGAAAATGTGTGTAGAGAGAGAGGTGTTCATCAGGTATTATGGTGATTGTCATGTCGTGTTGGTTGATAGCGGTTTCTTTAGAGCATTAATTTAGTCTTTACATCGTTGACCTGATCTGTTTTCTTCATATGAATTTGGTTTCCAGAGTTTTGTGAATGTTTTTAAAATATAAAACAATAATGGGACTCTTTAGAGACGGACAAATCGACCTCATGGCTGAGGGAAAGGAATTCAAATGAGGTGTTTTTTTGTATTTATTTTTTGTTTTATATATATATATATATCATTTGTATTTATTGTAAATAAGAATTTAATTATTATTTAAGAATAATGGATCTTCACATCATATATATACATTTTAACCTTTTTCATTTAACTAGGCAAGTCATTTAAGAACAAATTCTTATTCACAATGACGGCCTACCGAGGAACAGTAGGGTTAACTGCCTTGTTCAGCGGGAACAGTATGGTGTTAACTGCCTTGTTCAGGTTGAACAGTAGGGTTAACTGAGCTTGTTCAGGGAACAGTGGGTTAACATATGAATTTGTTTCAGAGGGAATGTTTTTTGGGTTAACTGACCTTAGTTCAGGGGACAAATCGACATGGCTGAGGGGAAGGTTAACTGATTTTTTGTTTACTTTTTTGGGGAACAGTGGGTTAACTATCATTTGTATTTAGGGGAACATGAATTTAACTGCCTTATTTAAGGGAACAGTGGGTTAACTTTTTTATTTAACTAGGGAACAGTGGGTTAACAAATGCCTTGTTCAATGAGGGGAACAGTGGGTTAACTGCCTTGTTCAGGGAACAGTGGGTTAAACTGCCTTGTTCAGGGGAACAGTGGGTTAAACTGCCTTGTTCAGGGGAACAGTGGGTTAACTGCCTTGTTCAGGGGAACAGTGGGTTAACTGCCTTGTTCAGGGGAACAGTGGGTTAACTGCCTTGTTCAGGGGAACAGTAGGGTGAACTGCCTTGTTCAGGGGAACAGTGGGTTAACTGCCTTGTTCAGGGGAACAGTAGGGTTAACTGCCTTGTTCAGGGAACAGTGGGTTAACTGCCTTGTTCAGGGGAACAGTAGGGTTAACTGCCTTGTTCAGGGGAACAGTGGGTTAACTGCCTTGTTCAGGGGAACATTGGGTTAACTGCCTTGTTCAGGGGAACAGTGGGTTAACTGCCTTGTTCAGGGGAACAGTAGGGTTAACTGCCTTGTTCAGGGGAACAGTGGGTTAACTGCCTTGTTCAGGGGAACAGTGGGTTAACTGCCTTGTTCAGGGGAACAGTGGGTTAACTGCCTTGTTCGGGGGAACAGTGGGTTAACTGCCTTGTTCGGGGGAACAGTGGGTTAACTGCCTTGTTCAGGGGAACAGTAGGGTTAACTGCCTTGTTCAGGGGAACAGTGGGTTAACTGCCTTGTTCAGGGGAACAGTAGGGTTAACTGCCTTGTTCAGGGGAACAG
>NW_025748268.1:0-37873 GCF_021184085.1 Oncorhynchus gorbuscha | reverse complement strand
AGCCTGAATGTTGCTGTTGAAAATACATGTTGGAAATTAAGTAGCTACATACAGTTGAACCCGCAAGTTTACATGCACCTTAGCCAAATACATTTAAACACAGTTTTTCACAATTCCTGACATTTAATCCAAGATAAAATCCCTGTTTTAGGCCAGTTAGGATCACTACTTTATTTTAAATGAAATGTTACAATAATAGTAGAGAGAATGATTTATTTCAGCTTTAATTTATTTCATCACATTCCCAGTGGGTCAGAAGTTTACATGCACTCAATTAGTATTTGGTAGCATTGCCTTTAAATTGTTTAACTTGGGCCAAACATTTTGGCAAGCATTCCACAAGCTTCCCACAATAAGTTGGTTGAATTTTGGCCCATTCCTCCTGACAGAACTGGTGTAAATTAGTCAGGTTTGTAGGCCTCCTTGCTCGCACACGCTTTTTCAGTTCTGCCCACAAGTGTTCTATAGGATTGAGGTTAGGGGTTTGTGATGGCCACTCCAATACCTTGACTTTGTTGTCCTTAAGACATTTTGCCACATCTTTGAAAGTATGCTTGGGGTCATTGTCCATTTGGAAGACCCATTTGCGACCAAGCTTTAACTGGTGTCTTGAGATGTTGCTTCAATATATCAACATCATTTTCCTTCCTCATGAAGCCATCTATTTTGTGAAGTGCACCAGTCCCTCCTGCAGCAAAGCATCCCAACACCATGATGCTGCCATCCCCGTGTTTCACAGTTGGGATGATGTTCTTCAGCATGCAAGCCTCCCCCTTTTTCCTCCAAACATAAGGATGGTCATTATGGCCAAACAGTTCTGTTTTTGTTTCATCAGACCAGAGGAAGTTTCTCCAAAAGTACGATATTTGTCCCCATGTACAGTTGCAAACCGTAGTCTGGCTTTTTATGGCAGTTTTGGAGAAGTGGCTTCTTCCTTGCTGAGCAGCCTATCAGGTTATGTCGATATAGGACTCGTTTTACTGTGGATATAGATAATGGTGTACCTGTTTCCTCCAGCACCTTTGCTGTTGTTCTGGGATTGATTTGCACTTTTCGCACCAAAGTACGTTCTTCTCTAGGAGACAGAACACATGTCCTTCCTGAGCGGTATGATGGCTGCATACTATTGTTTGTACCGATGAACGTGGTACCTTCAGGCGTTTGTAAATTGCTCCCAAGGATGAACCAGACTTGTGGAGGTCTACAATTCTTTTTCTGAAGTCTTGGCTGATATCTTTTGATTTTCCCATGATGTCAAGTAAAGATGCACTGAGGTTGAAGGTAGGCCTTGAAATACATCCACAGGTACAGCTCCAATTGACTCAAATTATGTCAATTAGCCTATCAGAAGCTTCTAAAGCCATGACATCATTTTCTGGAATTTTCCAAGCTGTTTAAAGGCCCAGTCAACTTAGTGTATGTAAACTTCTGACTCACTGGAATTGTGATACAGTGAATTATAAGTGAAATAATATGTCTGTAAACAACAAAGTAGATGTCCTAACCGACTTGTCAAAACTATAAATTGTTAACAAGACATTTGTGGAGTGGTTGAAGAACTAGTTTTAATGACTCCAACCTAAGTGTATGTAAACGTCCTACTTCAACTGTATGTTGTTACCACATTTTCAATTTACCGACTTATGGACATGGAGTATATTGATTTTGAAGTCAAACCCCAGATATGATCAAACCTAGTACAATGTTTCACTTTTCTCTCAAGCATGACATTGCTGAAGGACATGTTTTGTGGTACAGGTCCTCTACTAAGCTTTAGTTCACTTTAGCTGTCCCACTATAGTACAGTGACCTAACCTAAAACAACAGGCCGGAGAAATCTCCCAGGGTCATAGGGGTCGCCGTGATGTAATGCAGTTTTATATTTTAATGACCAAACGTGACCTTTGAGATTAGAAGAGGAGCCATTTCTCTCCGGGCCAGAGTGTGTCCCTACTGCCCATGTCCCTTTGCACTCTCTGTAATGAGACTAACACCACACGTTGTGGTCACTGAATACTATGGCACACTGTGACACTCCGCGAGAGTTGGGGTGTGTGTCTGTGTGTGTGTCTCGCGTGTGCCTTCAGGTACAGTGCCTGGAGACATACGTCCACAAGGACAAGTATGGCAGTACAAGACCAATAATACTCTTAGACACCACAGACATTCACATTGATTCAGGGTATGGGAATCCCAGGCATCAGTGGAGACATGCAGTGCTGCTCTGTACTATCATTTGGTGGAGGGTGTGCTTCTCTGGACACACTGTGGCCTGATGTGGTGGACGCAGGCTGCAGCGTAGCTCAGCTCTCTCAGACATCCAGAGGTCCGCTGAAGATCAATCATGGCTGAGGCCGTCCCCACGAGACTCTCAGTAACATCCACTGATTGCTTTCTGTGGTGCAGGCTGTTAGTGGAGCCTGGCGATGGCTCCTGGACAACACTTAACAATCAATCAGGGCATGGCCACTTCCCTCTGCATGCTGGGTTTAGCGCAGCTCCTTCCCTCTGCATTACACACAAACAATAATTCAGGTGGACACAAGTGACACTCAAGAATCACAGGGGAATGTGCCATTGAGTTAGAATGTGGTAGAGGAGAAATGGAAGGAAAATATATTTTGTGTGATTAACATAGACTAGGTTGATTGGAGGCCTGTGAAACCCAGCAGTTCTCATTATCCTTCACAGAGAGGACTTGTCATGTTTCTGTATCTGTCTTTGTTTCTATTTTCAATCAGTGTCCTTCAAAGAGAACGGTAGTTGACATTGTTCTACTAGAAGATAAACAAGAGACAATCATACATTAGAATCCATCGTCGGTGCATTATGGCAAATTAAAGGGATAACTTTTGAGCACGTTGTGAGACAGATGCAGGCATTTTAGTCTCACTGCATGGTTGTGATGTGCAGTAGGAAGTCAGCTGGGCACAGCCTAACTAAGAGGGCTACTTGAAGTTTACCTATTGATTAAAGATTCCATTGACTTAATGAATCCTCAGCCTTCCATCAGACAAGGGAGCCAATACATGTTCTAATCTCTAAAACGGATGTCGAGCCCTGGCTCTCTTTACATGAATTGATCTACTCATCCTGCTACAAATGGGAAAATGGCCGAGTATTGATATGATTCTTAGGCTGGTGATGGATGTGTGTGGCGTTAAAACATGAGCCATAGTCCAGAGTGAGGGAAGTCCACAGGAAACTGCACTACCAGAGCGACTCAGAGAGAGACCATATTGATTTGAATGAAGAAGATCAGCCCACCTGTTTGTTTCTTACATGCACTTTGCATGATGGCAGTTAACATCCATATGACGTAATAGGAATTGTTGGCAAAGCGTCTTTATTTAGAGTAGGAATTGTCTTGAATGAAAACGGTTATTCCTATGGATATCCACTATGGGAAAGCTTCACTTACTGTATTTAAGAGCTAATATTTTTCAGGGATAATTCTTGATATAATTGAACACCTGTGAAGAGATTTGAAACACATTATGGGGAGCTGAGTTCAGATCTATTACAACTGTAGTGAATGTGGCAGGGAATGTCATTAGGCCTATCTGAGGAGAAGGTTTGATGTTGCTGGTGAAGAGAGGATGAAGGCTGCGATCATCCTGGTCCTTGATTCAGGCCTTCACAGTGAGTCTCAGATGAAAGGAGGATATTATCTCAGACTAAGATATTATTTGATATTCAGACTCTTGGCAAATATTAGTATTATCAGATTGAACCCAAGAGACCGGGGGAGATGCCTTCACCCCCAAGAACCTCCATTGTTTCACTGGCTGGGGATACATGGGCCAATTGTTTTGGGGGCTAAGAACCTCTGTGTTCAGTTCCCACATCCAGGCATTGTCGGATCTCTCTGAGATTACAGGCGTGACCACATGAATATTCACAAATGTGGAGCAGCTGTATTGAGAACCACAGAGACATTCACATTCAGAGAACTTGAATACCATCAAACAACTCTCTCTCTTTTCTCCTGGAAAGAGATTGCTTTATATCCCCTACTTTCCATTTTCTTATTAGAAAAGGCACTTTTTGTGAAAATTTAACAATCGCTTTCCCTCACTGATCCCCCTCTATTTGGTTGTCAGAAATGTTCATCTTTTCTCCGGCCTGAAATAATGAGCCAGCTTTATTGGTCAAAGGCCATAATAATTTGAGTTCTTATTTTATAAACTCATTTCTTCCGAATGACATTGTGATAGAGGCAGGAATAATAAATCACAAACACGTTCCAGAAGATTACTGTAAATGTCAAACTAGACAGGAAATTGTAATTAAAGAAAAGGAAATTGCTAAAGAAGCACTTGAATTTAAAATGAGCTAAGCATGGAATTTTGTATAAAGCATTTAATTATGGCCCAATTTGCAGAGGCTGTTTAGCTCTCTCTCTCTCTCTCTCTCTCTCTCTCTCTCTCTCTCCTCTCTCTCTCTCTCTCTCTCTCTCTCTCTCTCTCTCTCTCTCTCTCTCTCTCTCTCTCTCTCTCTCTCAGTAATATAGTAATTCTCTCCTCTACCACACAGCTGCTGTGGCTGGCTGCTGAGAATGCTTAGAGGATCAGGGCAGAGCTTAGCCACACTCATCACGCTGTTGCTACCCAGGTTATTATTTCCTGATATTTCTCCCTAGCATTGTCTCCATTGCACTCTCAACTGAAGGATCTCAGTTGAGAGAGAAAGGAGAAGATATGTGGAAGTCTCTATGTGGATAACAACCCCCCTCTATTCCATCAATCATATTATAGTCACCAACCTAAATAGATCATTGTGTGTCATATTTTGGATGGGAGCACTTAATAGAAGTGTATAGCAGCAACATCAATATTGAAACCTCTTTATTCATATTTATATATCTTGGCATGACAATACCAGTGAAATCAGAGGAGAGAAAGTATCTAATATGATGTGTCTCTTTAGGAATTTTGCAGTATGCTTGAAAAATAATATTATTTTATTTATTTTATTAGGATCCCCATTAGCTACTGAAATATCAGCAGCTACTCTTCCTGGAGTTCAAAGTTTGGTCCATATTTACACCTCAACTATTTGAGTTTATAGAAGATATCTTCCAATGTGTTTTCATATCCTAAAGAGTAACATTGGTAGAGGGGTAGATCCATTGCATTTTACATTTACATTTACATTACATTTAAGTCATTTAGCAGACGCTCTTATCCAGAGCGACTTACAAATTGGTGCATTCACCTTATGACATCCAGTGGGACAGTCACTTAACAATAGTGCATCTAAAACTTAGGGGGGGGGTGGGGTGAGAGGGATTACTTAACCTATCCTAGGTATTCCTTAAAGAGGTGGAGTTTCAGGTGTCTCCGGAAGGTGGTGATTGACTCCGCTGTCCTGGCGTCGTGAGGGAGTTTGTTCCACCATTGGGGGGGCCAGGGCAGCGAACAGTTTTGACTGGGCTGAGCGGGAGCTGTACTTCCTCAGTGGTAGGGAGGCGAGCAGGCCAGAGGTGGATGAACGCAGTGCCCTTGTTTGGGTGTAGGGCCTGATCAGAGCCTGGAGGTACTGAGGTGCCGTTCCCCTCACAGCTCCGTAGGCAAGCACCATGGTCTTGTAGCGGATGCGAGCTTCAACTGGAAGCCAGTGGAGAGAACGGAGGAGCGGGGTGACGTGAGAGAACTTGGGAAGGTTGAACACCAGACGGGCTGCGGCGTTCTGGATGAGTTGAAGGGGTTTAATGGCACAGGCAGGGAGCCCAGCCAACAGCGAGTTGCAGTAATCCAGACGGGAGATGACAAGTGCCTGGATTAGGACCTGCGCCGCTTCCTGTGTGAGGCAGGGTCGTACTCTGCGGATGTTGTAGAGCATGAACCTACAGGAACGGGCCACCGCCTTGATGTTAGTTGAGAACGACAGGGTGTTGTCCAGGATCACACCAAGGTTCTTGGCGCTCTGGGAGGAGGACACAGTGGAGTTGTCAACCGTGATGGCGAGATCATGGAACGGGCAGTCCTTCCCCGGGAGGAAGAGCAGCTCCGTCTTGCCGAGGTTCAGCTTGAGGTGGTGATCCGTCATCCACACTGATATGTCTGCCAGACATGCAGAGATGCGATTCGCCACCTGGTCATCAGAAGGGGGAAAGGAGAAGATTAATTGTGTGTCGTCTGCATAGCAATGATAAGAGAGACCATGTGAGGTTATGACAGAGCCAAGTGACTTGGTGTATAGCGAGAATAGGAGAGGGCCAAGAACAGAGCCCTGGGGGACACCAGTGGTGAGAGCGCGTGGTGAGGAGACAGATTCTCGCCACGCCACCTGGTAGGAGCGACCTGTCAGGTAGGATGCAATCCAAGCGTGGGCCGCGCCGGAGATGCCCAACTCGGAGAGGGTGGAGAGGAGGATCTGATGGTTCACAGTATCGAAGGCAGCCGATAGATCTAGAAGGATGAGAGCAGAGGAGAGAGAGTTAGCTTTAGCAGTGCGGAGCGCCTCCGTGATACAGAGAAGAGCAGTCTCAGTTGAATGACTAGTCTTGAAACCTGACTGATTTGGATCAAGAAGGTCATTCAGAGAGAGATAGCGGGAGAGCTGGCCAAGGACGGCACGTTCAAGAGTTTTGGAGAGAAAAGAAAGAAGGGATACTGGTCTGTAATTGTTGACATCGGAGGGATCGAGTGTAGGTTTTTTCAGAAGGGGTGCAACTCTCGCTCTCTTGAAGACGGAAGGGACGTAGCCAACGGTCAGGGATGAGTTGATGAGCGAGGTGAGGTAAGGGAGAAGGTCTCCGGAAATGGTCTGGAGAAGAGAGGAGGGGATAGGGTCAAGCGGGCAGGTTGTTGGGCGGCCGGCCGTCACAAGACGCGAGATTTCATCTGGAGAGAGAGGGGAGAAAGAGGTCAGAGCATAGGGTAGGGCAGTGTGAGCAGA
The DNA here is from genome assembly GCF_021184085.1 of Oncorhynchus gorbuscha. Classification (NCBI taxonomy): domain Eukaryota; kingdom Metazoa; phylum Chordata; class Actinopteri; order Salmoniformes; family Salmonidae; genus Oncorhynchus; species Oncorhynchus gorbuscha. The sequence goes on along the minus strand of NW_025748268.1, from coordinate 30,970 downwards.
ACCAGCGGTGTCGTTTGACTTAGCAAACGAGGATCGGATGTCGTCGACCTTCTTTTCAAAATGGTTGACGAAGTCATCTGCAGAGAGGGAGGAGGGGGAGGGGGCGGAGGATTCAGGAGGGAGGAGAAGGTGGCAAAGAGCTTCCTAGGGTTAGAGGCAGAAGCTTGGAATTTAGCGTGGTAGAAAGTGGCTTTAGCAGCAGAGACAGAGGAGGAAAATGTAGAGAGGAGGGAGTGAAAGGATGCCAGGTCCGCAGGGAGGCGAGTTTTCCTCCATTTCCGCTCGGCTGCCCGGAGCCCTGTTCTGTGAGCTCGCAATGAGTCATCGAGCCACGGAGCGGGAGGGGAGGACCGAGCCGGCCTGGAGGATAGGGGACATAGAGAGTCAAGGGATGCAGAGAGGGAGGAGAGGAGGGTTGAGGAGGCAGAATCAGGAGATAGGTGGGAGAAGGTTTGAGCGGAGGGAAGAGATGATAGGACGGAAGAGGAGAGAGTAGCGGGGGAGAGAGAGCGAAGGTTGGGACGGCGCGATACCATCCGAGTAGGGGCAGTGTGGGAGGTGTTGGATGAGAGCGAGAGGGAAAAGGATACAAGGCAGTGGTCGGAGACTTGGAGGGGAGTTGCAATGAGGTTAGTGGAAGAACAGCATCTAGTAAAGATGAGGTCGAGCGTATTGCCTGCCTTGTGAGTAGGGGGGAAGGTGAGAGGGTGAGGTCAAAAGAGGAGAGGAGTGGAAAGAAGGAGGCAGAGAGGAAAGAGTCAAAGGTAGACGTGGGGAGGTTAAAGTCGCCCAGAACTGTGAGAGGTGAGCCGTCCTCAGGAAAGGAGCTTATCAAGGCATCAAGCTCATTGATGAACTCTCCGAGGGAACCTGTTGATAATGGATCTTAAGCTTACGAAAGGGCTAGTGACTGTGACAGCATGGAAATTCCAGAGAGGCGATAGGCCGATGGGTAAGGGAAGAAAGAGAATGACCTTGGGAGGATGAGGATCCCGGTGCCACCACCCACATGGTGAAGAGGCGCTCTGGGTGTGCGAGAACACGTGGGCGGACGAAGAGAGAGCAGTAGGGTAGCAGTGTTGTCTGTGGTGATCCATGTTTCCGTCAGGGCCAAAAGTCGAGGACTGGAGGGAGGCATGGGCTGAATGAACTCTCTGCCTTGTTGACCGCAGATTGGCAGTTCCAGAGGCTACCGAGGAGACCTGGAACTCCACGTGGAGTCAAATGCGCGCTAGGACCACCAGAGTAGGGTGGCCGCGGCCACGCGGTGAGCGTTTGTATGGTCTGTGCAGAGAGGGAAGAACAGGGATAAACCGACACATAGTTGACAGGCTACAGAAAGAGGCTACGCTAATGCAAAGGAGATTGGAATGACAAGTGGACTACACGTCTCGAATGTTCCAGAAAGTTAAGCTACGTAGCAAGAATCTTATTGACTAAATGATTAAAATGATACAGTACTGCTGAAGTAGGCCAGCTGGCAGTGGGGTGCGTTGTTGACACTACACTAATCAAGTCGTTCCGTTGAGTGTAATAGTTTCTGCAGTGTTGCTATTCGGGGGCTGAAGGCTAGCTAGCAGTGTTGTTTACGTTACGTTGCGTTAAAAAAACGACAATAGATGGCTAGCGAACCTAGAAAAATCGCTCTAGACTACACAATTATCTTTGATACAAGGCGGCTATGTAGCTAGCTAAGTAGCTAGCTACGATCAAACAAATCAAACCGTTGTACTGTAATGAAAAAATGAAGTAAAATGTGATACAACCTGTGAATGCGACCGAGGTAGTTACAGTTCTATACAGAAGACGTTGGCTAGCGTTGGCTAGCTGTTGGCTAGCTAGCAGAGTCACCTACGTTAAGGACGACAAATAGCTGGCTAAGCTAACCTCGGTAAATTAAGATAATCACTCTAAGACTACACACTCTAAACCTAAACAACACAATTATCTTGGATACGATGATACGATGATACGAAGACAGCAAAGACAGCTATGTAGCTGGCTAACACTAAACTAATCAAGTCGTTCAGTTGAGTGTAACAGTTTCTCCAGTGCAGCTAATCAGTGGACGTTAGCTAGCTAGCTAGTGAAGACTACGTTAGGACGACGAAATACGATAATGCACGCAATTATCTTTGTTACAAAGCGGCTATGTAGCTAGCTGAGAAGAAATTGCTAAGATAAGACAAAAACCGTTGTGATATAATGAAAATATAATGAAAAAGTTATACTACCCGTTGGAGCGACGTGCAGATGCGACCACTCGCTCAACCGGAACCGGAAACAGCATTTGACCACCCTGTCTAAATCAGGCCCCAGGCCCATCCCTAACCCTGCCATACAAACAGAGGTCCAGAATAATGGAGTGTTTCTGTGTGAGGGGGCTACAGGAGGGGCTGGCGGTCCAGTGTTCACAGTGATATCACGCAGCCTCTCCGCAGACTGGCTGAGTAAGAGAACAACAGAATTTGACTGAAGAGATCAATTATAGATAGAAGGAAATGAATGGGAAAAGTAATTTAATAAATTATTGAGTTGATGTCTTATATCATGTACAAAAGCAAATGAAAAAATGATAGTGTATTTGGATGAAGCTGGAGTTAAAAGAGCTTCAAAATTATATTTAATTAGAAAAATTAAATAAATGTCAGTGATTGGTACATGAGGTTTCACTGGGGACGATAAATGAATGAGGGCATTTGGAGCGATAGCAAATGATGTGCCAGCATGATGTGACTGTCTGGACAGACGAGGAGAGGAGAGGTTGGGGGCCAGAGTTTAAGAGTCAACCGTGGAGTGTCGCTATGTCTTCTCCCTCTCACAGATGAGCAGATTGGGAGGCACAGTTTTCTTCCCTCTTTTTGGGCCCGTTCCACTCCAGTCTACTGCAACCAGTCTACTGAATAGAAAGGCGAGCAGATCCAAAACACGTGCTATATGTGACAGGAAATTAGGTTGACAGAGCGCCTCAGCAAAGTCAGAGGCGATACCACACGTAAAGTCAACTCAAAACATCACTACGTTTTATAGAATGGATGCAGCTCTGGGATTTCAAGTGTAAGTTCAGGGGAACTTTATTTTTACTGTTGTTTTATTCAACGACATATTCAACCCTCAATTAAGCGTACGTTTCAGGACTTAAAAGAGGAAAGCATGGCTCACACTTCAGCCTGAGGGAATAGAAATACAGAGAGTAATTAAACAAGGAAACTTAAAAAGTTGAATGGAGTCTCTCCTCCCGTGAACTGTGATGTGAGGAAGAAGCCATGGGACAAATGAGGGAGAGAGGGATGAGAGGAGCAGACAAAGATGGAAGGGAGATGTGGGAGGGCTAATTTATGTGTGTGTTTCTGATGCCATGTCTGGGATGTAGCATCCCTTCAGACGACGCCTGGCGCGGAGCGTCTGGAATGCAGAATGTAAATAGAGCCGGTTTCTAGGTGAGGTTGGGCACAGTCACAGCCTGTGTTGGGACCCAATCAGGCAGTCGCTAAACAAGTGTTCTCTGTGATGCTGGGCCCCTGGGACCGAGGGGAAATGACTCCCATCATCTGCTAGGCTGTGTTACTTAAGCAAAAAATACTCAAGTCTGCAGCCACTATTTATAAGATGAAAGACTCTCTCTTCGGGGGAATGTCAGAATTAGTATTTTTTTTTCTCCAATTAATTTGTGTTGTGAGATAGTTTTCACGGTGGGGCTCCCCAGTGAGTTGGTGTTTGTGTGTTTTGCTCGATAGTCATTGTGTGGTAACTCCAGGAAGGGGACTGTTTGTTGGGCTTTTGCTTTGTTACTGTTATGCACTCAGCTCATGTCTGGATGAGCATCGTCCTTCGCAAAACCTTAATAGTGTCTCTACAAGATAGAGTTAGCATTTATTTGATATACTCAGTAGAATTAAGTCATGGATATGGTGAGTGATTGTTAAAGGTGGGTAGGGAAAGAAATTGTGCAACACGTTGTCAACACCTCATTTTCAGAACTTAGAGCATTATCCATTTCTTCCCCTTGATATCTCTATCTCTCTCTCCTCTCTCTCTCTCTCTCTCTCTCTCTCTCTCTCTCTCTCTCTCTCTCTCTCTCTCTCTCTCTCTCTCTCTCTCTCTCTCTCTCTCTCTCTCTCTCTCTCTCTCAACTCCCTCTCTCCCCTCTCTCTCTCTCTCTCTCTCCCTCTCTCTCTCTCTCTCTCGCACGGAACGCATACACACACTGACAAACATAGAGAAGAGAAGCCATAATGAATTAAGAACATCTCAGTATGATTAATTGGTTATATCAACTAAAGGCAAAGATAAAAAGCCGAACTGTAATTGAATGTAATGCTTCATTTAAGTATAGATTTGTACCAGACTACTTTATTGAATTGCTTTCTCACACTTATAATATGCTTTTAAAAATGGAAACGACAAACTCATTTTAGGAATTATAAAGTCAGTTAGCCAAGCTAATTTACTTCAAATTCACTCTGGTAATCCATGTTGTGCCACAGGCCCTGCAGCAGTACTGCATCCCTGTCCCGATGATGTGGCCTGCAGTGTTGGTTGAGGAGAAGGAGAGCCTCTCTCTCCATGTCTTCAGGCATTACTGCAGTAATAGAACAGAAGGTGCTAATATTAAAACGTGTGACTCCACTAATGAATCCGTTTCAATATTCTGCAATTCTAAGCACTAAATTATCATAAGACATCCGCTCTTGTGCCCATTCAAATGAGCAACACTTTGCTTGGAATAAACTGTTCGACTTAATGAGTTGAGAAAAGAGCATGATTACCTCCTCCACTCCCCCGTCAACACATTCTAAAGGCTGCCATAGAGAACGTTATGGGGGATATGAATAGACTGCATCTCTTTTGATTTTAAATGAAGTCACTAGATTTCAATTGTTGTCCCCCCATATGTCAATGTGCCTACGAATAGCACTGCTGATCAATCAAAATATGAATGAGGTAATTCTATCTGGGCAAAGTCAAATTCATGTACAATGCCCTTGGAAATCAGACTTAAATAGTAGTTACACTTGAGAGGGGGCGAGATTGAGGGGGCGAGATGCACTGAAATGTCTGTGCTCGTGTGTCTGTGTTTATGCATGCCTGCATACATTCACACATTTCTAGGAGAATAATTATTTAAAGCATCAATTTGTTAGTTAGTCATCTGCAGGTGTCCTGTATCCACAGCATGCCAGCTATTTGCACCATTGTAATTGAATAACTTCTAGAAAAGTCATCACATCTCTGTTTTCCTCTCTCTTATGCGGCGTGTAAAATGTGCTCCTGTAACTACCTGGGAGAGCAACCCATCAACAGCTGTTAGAGCTGACTTGAAGGTTAAATATTAGGAAGGAATCCAATTTCTCTTGTCTATTCAGCTCAGCGGTGTGTTAGATTGCAGCTGGAGTGTGCTTACGGAGTGTGGGATATGAAGTGGGCTAATCAATCCCCTCTGCTTCATTCTCAAATTCCTCTCATATCAGGTCCCTGCCCCCCGGCAGGCCTTCTGCTTTCCCAAAGCCAATTCCACACGAAATAAGAACTGTGACCTGCAGCTAGAGGGTGAAGTTGAGTTTTCCCTTCATGATTAATCTCTTCTTGGGTGGCTTTCTGAAAAAAGAAGAGGGGGAGGAGAAAAAAAAGAAAACTTGCCCGTCACAAGGCAGCAACTTGCATGTTTTCTTCCTCTGAATGAGCCTGGTGTACTGAAGCTTGCTTATCTGCCCAGAGAAAGAGGGCATTCATTTTTTGACAGGGCTTCATGTTGACATTGAGAAAATGAACTACCTGATGCTACGATTAAACCTGGGCTGCCATAATTGTCATCTGAACTGTGGCTATGATGAAACTTAAAGTATGTTTTTAACAGCTCCTCGTTTCAAGGACTTTGGAGGGCCCGGGGCGATGGGGTGACGCATCAAGTGTTTGGCAACTAATAAACGTGTGCGTGTATCTCTCAAAGATAGTGGGATGTGCAATACACTCTGATTTATTCTGAGAGGAAATAACCTTGATCTTCCGAACCTTCCTTTTGAATAAACGTGAGACCCAAGAAGACGAGTTGGCCTGGTCTGAGAGCATCTTTATCTACACACTAACAGTTCTCTTTCAAATCAAATCAAATGTTATTAGTCACACGCGCCAAATACAACAGGTGTAGACTTTATAGTGAAATGATTACTTACGAGCCCCTAACAAGTAATTTAAGAGCAGCAGAAAAAATTAACAGTATATACAGGGGGTGCCGGTACAGAGTCAATGTTCCGGGGCACGGGTTAGTTGAGGTAGTATGTACATGTAGGTAGAGTTATTGAAGTGACTATGCATAGATGACAACAGAGAGTGGTGTGGAGAGGGGGGGGGGCAATGCAAATAGTCTGGGTAGCCATTTGGCTAGATGTTCAGGAGTCTTATGGCTTGGGGGTAGAAGATGTTTAGAAGCCTTTTTGACCTAGACTTGGCGCTCCGGTACCGGTATAGCAGAGAGAACAGTCTATGACTAGGGTGGCTGGAGTCTTTGACAATTTTTAGGGCCTTCCTCTGACACCGCCTGGTTTAGAGGTCCTGAATGGCAGGAAGCTTGGCTCCTGTGATGTACTGGGCGTTTGCACTACCCTCTGTAGTGCCTTGCAGTCGGAGGAGGAGCAGTTGCCATACCAGGCAGTGATGCAACCAGTCAGGATGCTCTCGATGGTGCAGCTGTAGAACCTTTTGAGGATCTGAGGACCCATGCCAAATCTTTTCAGTCTCCTGAGGAGGAATAGGTTTTGTCATGCCCGCTTTACAACTGTCTGTGTGCTTGGACCATGTTAGTTTGTTGGTGATGTGGACACCAAGGAACTTGAAGCTCTCAACCTGCTCCACTTCAGCCCCATCGATGAGAATGGGGGCGTGCTTGGTCCTCTTTTTCCTGTAGTCCACTATCATCTCCTTTGTCTTGATCACGTTGAGGGAGATGTTGTTGTCCTGGCACCACACGGCCAGGTCTCTGACTTCCTCCCTATGGGCTGTCTTGTTGTTGTCGGTGATCAGATGGTGTTGGAGTCGTGCCTGGCCGTGCAGTCATGAGTGAACAGGGAGTCAAGAGGGGGCTGAGCACATACCCCTGAGGGGCCCCTGTGTTGAGGATCAGCGTGGCGGATGTGTTGTTACCTACTTCTACCACCTGGGGGCGGCCCGTCAGGAAGTCAAGGATCCTGTTGTCTTTACTCTCTAGCTCTTCAGCAGAGATGTTCATTACGCTTTAGTATATCAAGCACTCAGGGCTGGATGGTCAGTCTTTTCTTCAGGAGGACAGAGATTGCCTGTTAGACCCACAACAAAGAGGCCAGCCTTATTATAGAGCCAGCAGATGGGCCTAGCACTACCAGCGCAGAGGGGTAAGGTGATATAACCTTAAAGTGCCAGTATCACATTTTACAGGTTATAATGACATCTGTCACTGAGATTGGACCTGTCAAGCGCTCCCTCCGTCCACTTGAATTGCTCTTAATGGCTGTTCGTGATGGTCCAGACGCACTGTTAGACCTGGGTCGATGCCCGTCCACTGAGTGTTGCTGTGGAAAGCCAGAGGAGATGAGGCCCTTTTTGAGTTAGCATCAGCTGGATTTGAGAGCTTTAGGTGCAATCATATACGGTACAATTCTGTTTATTTAGTTTAATCATCTCATATAGGTTAGTACTTACAGTATATTACACCAAGTCATATTTTGAGGCACCAAATACAACAAGCGTTGGGTTCAACAGGGATTCTAAATGGCTGCATGTATGCAAAATGTATGCATTTTTTATGTCTTAATGATAATCCCACATTGGATACGCAAGCGTTACACACACATCAAGTGCATTTTTAAGTGTCTAAAGCATTCCATTTGTAAAACAGCCCATTTGCCCACTAACCCCCACCAAACAAATTGGTTGAGAACAACAAAGTTCAATCTATGTCTGGATATTTCCTTGTTTGTTTCTCTCTCATCTTATGAAAGTTCTCTTTTGCATCAGAAATAAGGTGTGCTGGTCCACAGGGGACCCAGCGAGTGTGGGTTTGAGGGGATGGGGGAGGCCAGTCTCCTACAGCTAGAAGCACCTCAGAGCCAGTCTAAACAGTGGGCACGGGCCTCTACACACGGTTTAATGGAAGAGTGGAGTAGCAAACACCAAGGAGCAGCATCTGAGTGAGGGACTGGGGTGAGCTAAACATGTTCCCCATCGCTGCCTGGTCTGAGTGACTGACTGACTGGGGGCCTGGAACTCAGTCATAAAATATAGAAAGGGACAGTGCCTTGTACCTGCATAATGATTCCTACTGTACATTATGTTGTTTTCTAGCCTGATGGATGACGTTTTGGGAGTAACAAGGCCTCTGTCGTATCTGAAATGGAGTTCTGCTTGGCCTCCATGTTGTATTAGTCTTGAAAATCCAATGCCAGGCAACAGTGACTAGGGTCTAGGTAAAATGATGAACTTTTTTGGAAACTTCAATAAGAGGAAAGATTTGTTCCCTCGTCGGTCCTCTTCAGATAAACAACTCTCCCAATGAATCGTGATTCAAAACTAAAGTTTGCAGACAAAGCCTATACAGTAGTTTTAGTGAAGGTAGTTGATGAAAAATAGCCACTTCCGAAATGCACTCGTAAAAATGTAAGCTGTGACGTTGGCAGTGACGTAGTTCCTCCATGCCAAAAGAGTCACTGTTGCCTAGGGTTTACGAGACTGATGTTGTACAGTTATTTAATCCTGCGTTCATTATGGTGGTCCGCTAGATGAGTTAGATCTGCCAACTGCTGTATAATCAGTCACTGCCATCATGGTAATGTAGCTGAGCTCTTCTCTTAAGTAGCTGTAATTGCTTTGTGTGTATAGGACTTACATATAGTGGCATTTACATGGGCTGGATGGAATTTAATGTACAGTATTCCCCCAGTGCTGCCTCTCTCCAGTCTCCAGTAGCACACAGTGCTTCACTCCTAGAGCCACTCTCTGACAACTCTGACTCAGAGCTCCATCATATTGATGAATAAAATAGTACCTTTTTCCAATTAGATTTTCCAGTGTTGGCAAGAAAATGCACATGCTGGGGGAAAATTTGTCCGGATCCTTGAAGGTTTGCGAGAGCAGCATAAAAGTTGGGTCCTGGGCCTTAATGATACAGATGATGATGTGGTAGGCTGACACTTTGTCAGATGCTTTTACTGGGAGGGCCAGGGTACAGGGTGAGAGAGATCCTGGCCCACTCCTCCTCACCTCATTGTCCTCTTCTCATCTCCCTGGGATGGAGGAGAGGATGGGGCATAGATGCCCCCTTTCTGCTCCGACTCCAACTGTCATCTCAGCCTCGGCGGAGCTGTGCTGCACTTAGGCCCCATTTGCTTTTAAGGATGTCTGACAGGACGGCGGCCACGTATGATCAAACTTTACTTTCGCCGTGCACTTGTGACAGTTCATTCAGAGGGGCCCTAATGCGCTGTCACCAGCGTTCTCCACTCAGCTGCCTTGATTTACCTTCCCCATCTGTCTCAGTCAAGCAGCACCAGGACAGAAGTTGGGGAGGGAGGTTGGGTGGCATGCTAACTCTAGGTCCCACGCACTTTATATTTAACGTGTCCCTCCCAGCCCCCACATCTCCCTTATACTCCTCACCTTTATGTTTGCCTTTCCAAACTTCAACCTGCAGCATAGCACTATACAACACAGTGTACTACTGTGCATTGCTATTGCTGTTGTCTGAGGATTTTTCATATCACTTTTTTTTTTTAAAGATGTTCTATAATAATGTGGGAATGAGGATGTCATTGTCTTGAATGGTGCATTGTCCCTGTGTCTATTAACCCCTGTTGGTAGTCCTGATGGGGATGGTAGAGTGGAAGGTAGAATGTGGTATTACATATCACCAGGCTTTAGTAATCAGGCCCTCTACACTGGCTCCTGGTGGCCTACACACGTGCATGGGGGAGTGTGTATACCAGATCTTTTTAAGCTTATGAAAAAAACATGATATCCGGCCAAATAATTTACATCCTCTCAATTTTGACTCACATTGAAATGGTTCTTTGGCTTATCAGTGCTTAAAAATGTACAGTATATTTTAAAAAGCCGCAGGGATATGACACAACCCAGGGAATTTAATGATTTTATAAATCATAATCTGGTTTCAGTGACTCTTATGAGCTGGACCGAGGGGACTGAGGGGGTCCGGGGGTTAATGCATGTTTGGAGGCTTCAAGGTCTCACTGACATTATCTTGGGAGCTCATTCATTGGAAATTTGTTAATGTGTTGGAACATTTTATTTGAAGGTCTCCATTATGCTGTTTATGATTTAAGCTGCACTGTTTCAGTGGCTACACCATGTAGTACAAGCCTCTTAAATCCCTAATAAATGTGGTATTGCATGAGATTTTGCCCTCTCTCTCTCCCTCTCCCTTTCTCTTTCTCTTTGATCATGCAATCCCATGACAGATCCATCAGCAGCTCTTCTGTTCCTGCAGGAATGGGCTGTGCTTAATTGGTGCTACCAGGAATAAATCAAAGCAGGAAACAGGATGCTTTCCAAACAGACTCCTCAAGCAGCACCTACATCTACGTCAGCCATGGCTGCCCACTGAATGAGTCTACACGCAACCATACGCAATGATTTTGCAATGTTGCTGTTAGTGACAGGTGTATGTTTGCTTCTACAGTGGAACTGTAATGCAACTTTATAGGAACCATCCTGTGTGGTACCTTTGCTGCTCTTTTGGTCCTTATTCTAATCTTCAGTTTCTGCCCGACGTGGAATTCAATGCAGGCCCCCAGATTGGAGAGTTTCCAAACAATCCCGAGTTCACCCAAGCTTGGAATTGGTTTTCCGTGGAACATCTCCCTCCTCCCTTTGGGCACTTTACCAATTTGACCAAATTTGTTCCATCGCTGGTTCTAAGTACCAGAAGTGTTTTCTGCCCACACTTGGACTCGTTTCTGCAATTTGCACATTCTTTGCAGAACATTAACAGCTTAGTCAGAGGCTCAGCCATCGGCAGGCAGCCGGTGCTGTGGTGTGGGGGGCCCTATCTGTCTGTGTCGGAAGGCTTGGTACTGTATATGATGAGGACTAGTTCCCAGCCCCTCCAACATCCACAAAACAAACGGATACTGTATACTTTCCCCTCTGCCTACTATACAATCCTGACATGAAATGGCCAAAAGCTGTCCCAAGGCCACACACTGTCTATCTGTTATTTTGATTCAGAGAGAAGTAGCAACAGGAGGTTTGCCAAGCTGCCCCTGCAATGTGGATATATGTTGAAATATTTCTGCCTGCACCAGACTTATTCTAAAAACTAGAGAATCTACCTGTAATGGGAGACTATACCCAGTCTATACCTGGAATTGTATACCCCAAACCATTCTGGGATTTTATTCCTCCTCAGGGAGAAATTAGTGTTTAAATGCTAAAACCTAATTCCAGGCTGGTTTTCCCACACAGCACAGCACAGCACAACACAGCACAGCACAGCACAGCACAGCACAGCACAGCACAGCACAGCACAGCACAGCATGGCCCTCTCTCTCTGACACTGACAATGAGGCTTAGTCAAGCCACACTGGCTCATTGCGATTGCATTACAAGCAAGGATGTGCTCCAATGCTCCTGGTGCCACTCTATTAAAAACTCAATATGCCATCTTCATAATCACCCAGGGATGGAGCACTGCATCTTCCTGAACTTGTGTTTCTTTGCTAGCCAATGCGAGACCAATACTCTACGTGGTGGAGCCACCTGTCCACTTGATGTATTACGGGAGTACAATGGGCCACTAAAAGTTGATATACTGTAATTGTGGAAGATAATTAGAGTTATAAAACCCTCCGTAAATGCCCCATTGGGATCGGGAGTATTAGATTGTGTCCACGGAAATGCATGCCCACTGCTTTTTTTTCTCTAAAGGATGAGTGTTAGTGGAAATATCATTTAGCCCCGCGATCACATTGGAGGTGTACACACAGATAAAGACCTGAATGCTTCATAAACCATTCCTTTAGAGCTGGGAGAAAAGTCCATGAATTAGGGGGCCGCTAATGCAGGCGAATGTAAACTTTGCAGTAGTTTAGCAGTGATCAGACACGAGCCACTGCAGCGAACTGCTTCAGGCACCAAAAGCAATTAACAAAAACTTAAAATAATTTGAACTAATTCTGCTCTTGCTATCTGCAGAAAATGATGCATTACTGTATATGTTGATTATGAGTGGAAAGAACTTCTTTATCTGCAAAGGGATTACCTTATGCTGAGACTGCTTCTTTAAAGAGGCTGCTTTAGGGGCTATTTGGAATGGGATTTTTCCCCACTTTCTACTTTCTTCATATACAAGCTTTTCTTTCACTCTTTCTTCTTTCATTCCTTTCTTCTATCCTTTCATTTACCTTACATTGAGAGTTCAAATTCATTAAACACAGTGTCATCATGTGTTAGTCTTCACCTGTCTTAACTAACCATTTCTCCCCAAATCCCCTTTGAGACAATTTGCTTGTGTGAAGTCAGAACATAACAAAGCGTAGTAAGTCAAAGTGAGAGCATGGTGTATCCAGGAGATGCACGCCGTATATAGCCCTTCTAGAAAAGTCATTTTGTGCACACATACTGTACATCCAAAGGCACACCGTCTCATAGGGGGGTCCTGGCTAGAGGATTGTTGGTAATCTTGGGTGGCTTGTTCATGCCTGCCACCCTGCCTTCCTGCCTGCCTCTTTCCTCTGAGGCTTTGTGTGCTGATGTCAAGCCAGGGAATCAATCCCTAGTTGCCTTTGGATGTGCAACAAAAGCAGGCCGCTTTGATAAGATGAGAACAAATTATATTCAATATTTGTTAATGTTTGCCTTTAATAACCTATTTTTCATTTCCAGCGGAATCATTTGTTTGTGCGTGTAGATGCTTTGTTGGTGTTGAATTCCATCTTGCATACACAAAAATATGACTTAGGTAGCAGTTTATTTGTTCGATTCAAGAGAGAGGGAGAGGTTGTGGCGTTCACTAGCTAGGCCGCGTCTGAACCCTGCAGGACCCGTTCTCTAAGCCCAGACACAGACTGTCTTTTCTCTGCTCTGGTCTGCTGTTTCTCTGAGAACAGAAAGTGGTCAGTTGGGGGGGGGGGGGGGCTGCCTGCCTGCTCCCATTTAATGTCCTCTGTTGGGCCTGGCCTGTTCTTTATCTCCCCTGTATCATACTGTTCTGAGTGGCTCTAATAGGATAATAGACTAATCTGGATAGTTTGTATTTGCTTTTAGACCATTTATTCAAAAAGCCTCTTTGATACATGTGTTTCAGTGAGTGCAGGTAAGGGATGTTTTGTATATCACGGATGTGCTAACGTGAAATGGTTGTATAACAGTCCAATTCAGAGCCATAGACCTGGCAGGACAGACTGGGTTCATGTACAATAGCTTAGTGCAAAGCAAATAGAATGAGAACTGCTGAAGACAATGTCGTCTGAGGTTCTTTTTCCTTGTATTTTGGTTTAGGTTTGGCTTCTCCTCCAATGCTCCATTATGCAAAACCAATGTTGTGGAAAAAACACAAGCCAACTAATGTTTTTCCCTATGTAGAAATACTGAAATGTTTCCAATAGCTTTATTAGTGTGTGTGAGAGCAATCCTGAATTTTACAGCGACTGCACCCACCTCATGCCATGCATTTAGTGTAATTATTTAGAAATAATCAATTGACTAATGATGGCGTAATTTACAGGACTAATTAATCTGGTGACTGGCTGTGTTAATCAGTTAAGCTCCACAGTTGGGGTGTTGCATATCCAATGAGAGAGCTAGCTACCTGTAGCAGAACAGAGGAGACTCAAGCTTGGACATATCCAATGAGAGAGCTAGCTACCTGTAGCAGAGCAGAGGAGACTCAAGCTTGGACATATCCAATGAGAGAGCTAGCTACCTGTAGCAGAGCAGAGGAGACTCAAGCTTGGACATATCCAATGAGAGAGCTAGCTACCTGTAGCAGAGCAGAGGAGACTCAAGCTTGGATTTATCCAATGAGAGAGCTAGCTACCTGTAGCAGAGCAGAGGAGACTCAAGCTTGGATTTATCCAATGAGAGAGCTAGCTACCTGTAGCAGAGCAGAGGAGACTCAAGCTTGGACATATCCAATGAGAGAGCTAGCTACCTGTAGCAGAGCAGAGGAGACTCAAGCTTGGACATATCAATGAGAGAGCTAGCTACCTGTAGCAGAGCAGAGGAGACTCAAGCTTGGATTTATCCAATGAGAGAGCTAGCTACCTATAGCAGAGCAGAGGAGACTCAAGCTTGGACATTTCCAATGAGAGAGCTAGCTACCTGTAGCAGAGCAGAGGAGACTCAAGCTTGGATTTATCCAATGAGAGAGCTAGCTACCTATAGCAGAGCAGAGGAGACTCCAAGCTTGGACATTTCCAATGAGAGAGCTAGCTACCTGTAGCAGAGCAGAGGAGACTCAAGCTTGGATTTATCCAATGAGAGAGCTAGCTACCTATAGCAGAGCAGAAGAGACTCAAGCTTGGATTTATCCAATGAGAGAGCTAGCTACCTATAGCAGAGCAGAGGAGACTCAAGCTTGGACATTTCCAATGAGAGAGCTAGCTACCTGTAGCAGAGCAGAGGAGACTCAAGCTTGGATTTATCCAATGAGAGAGCTAGCTACCTATAGCAGAGCAGAGGAGACTCAAGCTTGGACATATCCAATGAGAGAGCTAGCTACCTGTAGCAGAGCAGAGGAGACTCAAGCTTGGACATATCCAATGAGAGCTAGCTACCTGTAGCAGAGCAGAGGAGACTCAAGCTTGGACATTGGGGGTTGGTAGTGCATAGTGAAACAACAACCAGCAGTGACCCTGATGTTTGTGGAAAGGCCTCATCATTTCACTCTGTCCAATGATATGGGCATGTATGGCCCATAAGTAATATGATGGGGTTACTTTATGGATGCTATAGATAGATTTTAGACTAGATCTAAACATCAAAGGTCCTACATCTTCCAGCACTTTCAATAATGAACTCATTCAGAGCTACTGTACTGATGCCATATTCACCATGTAGGCTACAACTCTAAGGGGACTCACAAAATCTGCCTGTTTCTCTTACAGAGAGACATTTGGTCACCACATACAGTATTTGATTGTTGGGTTGTTGACAGATTCCTGCTCCTTTTGAAGATGTCTGTCTGTAATGAGAAATATGATTTAACTTTCCTTCAGGATTGTTATCAAAAAACGGGAATGATTCCTTGCTCATGATTTGTATGTCTGATTTCAAAGCGCTATAAATAATTATTTAATTTCCTCCAAAAATTAATTTTCATCCTTATCTACACAACTAACAGTAATTATCGGGCCAATATTGTTTATTCTGCGGAGACCAAATTCAAAGGCTGGATTAGGCAGTATGTTGGAGGACCCCTGCTGTAGCATTATTATGAGTGTACAGCGTCACTGTTGGAGATGAAAGGTTAGCAGTATTGCTTATTGAGATCATTCTCTAGAATAAACGAGACAAGCCAAAGTCTAAATGATCGGTTATACTGTATTTGATGTCATCGTTCATTCATAGAGCTACTAGGTCAATTCTAGGTGTCATCCAAATCATAATTATAGCAAAATAAATGCTCTCTAATCTGTCTTCTGAAAGTATTTCCTGAATAAATGCTTGCTCCCTCTCAATTTTAAATAGCACTTTCCTTTCTCTCTTTTGTGTAGGTAATGATCAAAAGTAAATAAAGGGAGATATGAAGAACTTTGTTGCACTAAATTACTTGTGAAGATCCCATAAGGTTGTGATTTAATATTAGAGAGCTCTGACAATAAGGGATTATTGTTTAAGCCGAGCCTATCAGCCTTTCACTCTTAGCAAGACAAATGGGAAAATGGAGTTAAACAGATTTTCAATCACCTGAGCCTGGACCTCCATTGCCTGCTGGGAGTTTACACGGCACGTGTGCCCAAATGTAACAGCCCTCCACCACCCAGTCACTGGGGTCTCCCAGCAACCTTTTTTTAGTGGGGATGTTGTGTTTGTTTCCTATGGAAGAGACACAGCAAACGTTACTTAAAATTATAGCATATTCAGGCCAGCGGAAGATAACTGGATTGCACATGAGACCTGTGCTAATGTCATATGAAGGGCATTGGGATAAACAGGCACTTGTCTGTGCAGCAGGGGGGCTAGGGACTGAAGGGGGGGGGACTGGGGATGGGAGATAGCCAGGGCTCTTCTAGGCAGATGGCCTCCTAGTCAGTCACAGGCCTTCAGAACTCCTCTCTCTCCCTCTTCCCAGATTATCTACCATGTCTCTCTCTCTCTCTCTCTCTCTCTCTCTCTCTCTCTCTCTCTCTCTCTCTCTCTCTCTCTCTCTCTCTCTCTCTCTCTCTCTCTCTCTCCCCCAGACTCCCCCTCTCTCTTCCTCTCTCTTCCTCTCTCTCTCTCTCTCTCTCTCTCTCTCTCTCTCTCTCTCTCTCTCTCTCTCTCTCTCTCTCCCAGATTCCCGCTCTCTCTCTCTCTCCACCTCTCTCTCTCTCTCTCTCTCTCTCTCTCTCTCTCTCTCTCTCTCTCTCTCTCCCTCCCTCCCCTCTCTCTCTCTCTCTCTCTCTCTCTCTCTCTCCTCTCTCTCTCTCTCTCTCTCTCTCTCTCTCTCTCTCTCTCTCCCTCCCAGATTCCCCCTCTCTCTTCCTCTCTCTCTCTCTCTCTCTCTCGCTCTCTCTTTCCCAGATCCCCCCTCTCTCTCTCAATTCAATTCAATTCAATTCAGGGCTTTATTGGCATGGGAAACATGTGTTAACATTGCCAAAGCAAAGTGAGGTAGACAACATGTACAAAGTGAATATATAAAGTGAAAAACAACAAAAATTAACAGTAAACATTACACATACAGAAGTTTAAGAAACAGTAAAGACATTACAAATGTCATCCTTCTGTATGGCTCATGGTCCTTCTGTAGCTCAGTTGGTAGAGCATGGCGCTTGTAACGCCAGGGTAGTGGGTTCGATCCCAGGACCACCCATCTCGTAGAATGTATGCACACATGACTGTAAGTCGCTTTGGATAAAGAAAGTGCCTTCTAAATGGCATATATATATATATTATATATATATATACAATGTACAAATAGTTAAAAAGGACAAAGATAAAATGAATAAGCATAAATATGGGTTGTATTTGTGGTGTTTGTTCTTCACTGGTTGCCCTTTCTCGTGGCAACTTGATCATAAATCTTGCTGCTGTGATGGCACACTGTGGAATTTTCACCCAAAAGATATGGGAGTTTTCAAAATTGGATTTGTTTTCGAATTCTTTGTGGATCTGTGTAATCTGGGGGAAATATGTCTCTCTAATATGGTCATACATTGGGCGGGAGGTTAGGAAGTGCAGCTCAGTTTCCACACTCATTTTGTGGGCAGTGAGCACATAGCCTGTCTTCTCTTGAGAGCCATGTCTGCCTACGGCGGCCTTTCTCAATAGCAGGCTATGCTCACTGAAGGAATCTGTACATAGTCAAAGCTTTCCTTAATTTTGGGTCAGTCACAGTGGTCAGGTATTCTGCCGCTGTGTACTCTCTATGTAGGGCCAAATAGCATTCTAGTTTGCTCTGTTTTTGTTAATTCTTTCCAATGTGTTAAGTAATTATCTTTTTTTTCTCATGATTTGGTTGGGTCCTGGTGTGCTGTTGTCCTGGGGCTCTGTAGGGTGTGTTTGTGTTTGTGAACAGAGCCCCAGGACCAGCTGCTGAGGGGACTCTTCTCCAGGTTCATCTCTCTGTAGGTGATGGCTTTGTTATGGAAGGTTTGTGAATCACTGCCTTTTAGGTGGTTGTAAATTTAACGGCTCTTTTCTGGATTTGGATAATTAGTGGGTATCGGCCTAATTCTGCTCTGCATGCATTATTTGGTGTTTTACGTTGTACACGGAGGATATTTTTGCAGAATTCTGCGTGCAGAGTCTCAATTTGGTGTTTGTCCCATTTTGTGAAGTCTTGGTTGGTGAGCGGACCCCAGACCTCACAACCATAAAGGCGCAATGGGCTCTATGACTGATTCAAGTATTTTTAGCCAAATCCTAATTGGTATGTTGAAATTTATGTTTCTTTTGATGGCATAGAATGCCCTTCTTGCCTTGTCTCTCAGATCGTTCACAGCTTTGTGGAAGTTACCTGTGGCGCTGATGTTTAGGCCAAAGGTATGTATAGTTTTTTGTGTGCTCTGGGCAGCAGTGTCTAGATGGAATTTGTATTTGTGGTCCTGGTGACTGGACCTTTTTGGAACACCATTATTTTGGTCTTACTGAGATTTACTGTCGGGGCCCAGGTCTGACAGAATCTGTGCATAAGATCTGGTGCTGCTGTAGGCCCTCCTTGATTGGTGACAGAAGCACCAGATCATCAGCAAACAGCAGAGATTTGACTTCGGATTCTAGCAGGGGAGGCCGGGTGCTGCAGACTTTTCAGTGCCCGCGCCAATTCGTTGATATATATGTTGAAGAGGGTGGGGCTTAAGCTGCATCCCTGTCTAACCCACGACCCTGTGTGAAGAAATGTGTGTGTTTTTTTGCCAATTTTAACCGCACACTTGTTGTTTGTGTACATGGATTTTATAATGTCGTATGTTTTACCCCCAACACCACTTTCCATCAGTTTGTATAGCAGACCCTCATGCCAGATTGAGTCGAAGGCTTTTTGAAATCAACAAAGCATGAGAGACTTTACCTTGTTTTTGGTTTGTTTGGTTGTCAATTAGGGTGTGCAGGGTGAATACATGGTCTGTTGTACGGTAATTTGGTAAAAAGACAATTTGACATTTGCTCAGTACATTGTTTTCATTGAGGAAATGTACGAGTCTGCTGTTAATAATAATGCAGAGGATTTTCCCAAGGTTACTGTTGACACATATTCCACGGTAGTTATTGGGGTCAAATTTGTCTCCACTTTTGTGGATTGGGGTGATCAGTCCTTGGTTCCAAATATTGGGGAAGATGCCAGAGCTAAGTATGATGTTAAAAGAGTTTTAGTATAGCCAATTGGAATTTGTTGTCTGTATATTTGATCATTTCATTGAGGATACCATCGACACCACAGGCCTTTTTGGGTTGAAGGGTTTTTATTTTGTCCTGTAACTCATTCAATGTAATTGGAGAATCAGTGGGTTCTGGTAGTCTTTAATAGTTGATTCTAAGATCTGTATTTGATCATGTATATGTTTTGCTCTTTGTTCTTTGTTATAGAACCAAAAAAATTGGAGAAGTGGTTTACCCATACATCTCCATTTTGGATAGATAATTCTTCGTGTTGTTGTTTGTTTTAGTGTTTTCCAATTTTCCCAGAAGTGGTTAGAGTCTATGGATTCTTCAATTGCATTGAGCTGATTTCTGACATGCTGTCTCTCTCTCTCTCTCTCTCTCTCTCTCTCTCTCTCTCTCTCTCTCTCTCTCTCTCTCTCTCTCTCTCTCTCTCTCCCAGATTCCCTCCTCTCTCTTCCTCTCTCTCTCTCTCTCCCAGATTCCCCCTCTCTCTTCCTCTCTCTCTCTCTCTCTCTCTCTCTCTCTCTCTCTCTCTCTCTCTCTCTCTCTCTCTCTCTCTCTCTCTCCCAGATCCTCTCTCTCTCTCTCTCTCTCTCTCTCTCTCTCTCTCTCTCTCTCTCTCTCTCTCTCTCTCTCTCTCCCAGATTCCCCCCTCTCTCTCTCTCTCTCTCTCTCTCTCTCTCTCTCTCTCTCTCTCTCTCTCTCTCTCTCTCTCTCTCTCTCTCTCTCTCTCTCTCTCCCCAGATTCCCCCCTCTCTCTCCCTCTCTCTCTCCCAGATTCCCCCCTCTCTCTCTCTCTCTCTCTCTCTCTCTCTCTCTCTCTCTCTCTCTCTCTCTCTCTCTCTCTCTTTCTCTCTCTCTCTCTCTCTCTCTCTCTCTCTCTCTCTCTCCTCCCAGACCCCCCTCTCTCTCTCTCTCTCCCCAGATCCCCCCCCTCTCTTCTTCTCTCTCTCTCTCCCAGATTTCCCCCTCCCTCTTCCTCTCTCTCTCTCCCTCTCTCCCCAGATCCCCCTCTCTCTCTCTCTCTCTCTCTCTCTCTCTCTCTCCCAGACCCCCCTCTCTCTCTCTCTCTCTCTCTCTCTCTCTCTCTCTCTCTCTCTCTCTCTCTCTCTCTCTCTCTCTCCCAGATTCCCCCTCTCTCTTCCTCTCCCAATCTCTCTCTCTCTCTCTCTCTCTCTCTCTCTCTCTCTCTCTCTCTCTCTCTCTCTCTCTCTCTCTCGCTCTCTCTCTCTCTCTCTTTCTCTTCCTCTTCCTCTCTCTCTCTCTCTGTCTCTCTGTCTCTCTCTCTCTCTTTCCCACTGTCTCTCTCTTCCTCTCTCTCTCTCTCTCTCTCTCTCTCTCTCTCTCTCTCTCTCTCTCTCTCTCTCTCTCTCTCTCTCTCTCTCTCTCTCTCTCTCTCTCTCTCTCTCTCTCTCTCTTCCTCTCTCTCTCTCTCGTCCTCTTCCTCTCTTCCTCTCTTTCCTCTCTCTCACTCTTCCTCTTCCCCTCTCTCTCTCGCTCTCTCTCTCTCTCTTTCTCACCCATCCGTTATTTTACCCTCTCCTCTGCACAACTTCTGGCCCTGTTTCCCTTTCATATTGTTTTGTATGAAGGCCACTGTGCTTCTTCATGATATTTTGTGTTCAGCTTGTGTGTTTTGAGACACAGTGGTGGTGAGGTTGCCATGGCGTTCATTAAGGCCGAGGCTGAATGAAATATGGATGTGTAGAGAGTGAATTAGAGTGATGGAATGGGCCGCATATTGCCTTCCTGGCGCCTGGGCGATGCTGTCTTGGGGGCGTAAGCACTCAGACCCCTGGAACCCGAACCCTTTCTCAAAGCTCTGTGCATTCATCAGCAGCCCAGTGGAGAAGTTTGCCTCCTGTCCAATATTGATGTATATTGTGTTGTGGATTCTTGGCTTGGCTAAGGACAGGATGTGTCACAGAGGAATGGCACCTCACCATAAGTCTGTTGTAGACATTTCCTTAATCAAACAATCGAAGGCAACACCAGTGACAGGAGGAGTCTGACCTTAAACAAAGCACTCTAACAACTTTAATGTTAGTTTAACAAATCCATTATGTCTGTGACATTCAAAAATCAGCAGTGCTTGAACTGTAAATGCACTTTTAATGATTTTAATGAACAATGAGCCACTGAGACAGAAATAGCAGTGTCATTAAATCCTTTGATACATTCGTTAAGTATCACACAGAATACCAATATTGGCCAATAAGCAGAAATCCTAGTCTAGTGACGGACACAGAATATACATCATATTGATTCCAGAATGTAAGCACAATGATTAGTAAACACTATGAGCGGGACTCGCCATCTTAGCAAGTCACTTTGACCAATTCATAAATGTACAGACATCAGCAAACACAGTTTGGAATCAAGACAATTATGAATCTCTAGGACTGTAGTGGGTTAAGGCGTCCCCATGCTTCCCATTCGAAACAGTTCGGAACAATTTGTGCATATATTATGACAACATTTGGTGAAGTGCGTTTTGGATTTTGGCCAGGTTTTTAAGGGGCTGTTTGTGCACGTTACATTTTTTCTCAGGCAAGATGACGTCGGTGGCCGGAGTCTACGCCCTTCGTCTGTGATTGGTCAACAGTAGGGATTCTTCAATTAACTGTTTGTCATTCAACGAGAGACTAATCGTTTTCATGCACCAAACATCTTAGTTAAAATTGCGCAACTGTCGCTGGCAAAAATGTCAAAATGAATAACATATTTCTGGAGTTATCTTAGATGAATTCCGACTATTTTCAAGAAGTGTATACTAGCTATGGTGTCTCAAGATGGACCAACAGTACCATTGCCGCTTTTTTCTCTTTTTTTCAAGCAAAGGTCTTTTAAGCTAGTATGCTAGGACACTTGCTTATCTAGCCGAGTTCGGCTAGGTGCCAGCTGAACCAAAGCATGCTGAAGGCATTCGACCCTGTGCTCATGACTCACTTCCACTGGAGAACAAGGCTGAGCACATTTAATAATGGGAACCAACCACAAAGAGAATCCACTCGAGTACTCCTTCAGTTAAGTTGAATCAACCTGTGACAGAACTATGCAGACAGCTGCTTCTCAGGGCTACTGGAATGTCAAATGAGAACACATTTTTCATCGGAGGTTGTATTTCTTAGGATTGGCTTCTCCTCCATTGCCTCATTATGCAAAACCGAGCTGTGATTTGTTTTCAGCCTTTTGTGTTTGTTTCAATCATTCACATGCTATTATAATCACAAGACCTACCCACATCTCATTCCCTAATACTTGGATTTTTATTTCTCTCTAACATAAAAATCTAGTGTGGTCATTAAACCCATTATTACAGCCTGACAGAGGTATATTTAAGGCACCTACGTGAATGTACTGCATGGACATCTGGCATCCAAAGTCTTGATTGGAACGACTTTGAAAACAGACAAAGAGTACACATGGGGGGGCCAGACTGAAGAGGGAAAAGCAAGATTAATTGAACAAACTAATGAGTAGTTCTTGTTTCCATGGGGGATATGCCAGTGAGATTGTTTGACAGTTTATCTGTGATAAATAAATGCTTTAAGAGCTAATTAGCTTCCTGGCCCCCAGGGGGGGAGCGGTGGTTGGGTGTCCGCCTGTGTGTGTTGCCACGGTATCCAGCTGCAGACACTAGTCTACTTCCTGTCCCCTCCCCATCTACCCCCCCACCCCACCCCTGAACCCCCAACCACCCAGTGCCTTGGCCTCCCCATCTACCCCCCCACCCCACCCCTCAGCCCCCAACCACCCAGTGCCTTGGCCTCCCCATCTACCCCCCCCACCCCACCCCTCAGCCCCCAACCACCCAGTGCCTTGGCCTCCCCATCTACCCCCCACCCCACCCTCAGCCCCCAACCACCCAGTGCCTTGGCCTCCCCATCTACCCCCCACCCCACCCCTCAGCCCCCAACCACCCAGTGCCTTGGCCTCTCCATCTACCCCCACCCCACCCCTCAGCCCCCAACCACCCAGTGCCTTGGCCTCCCCATCTACCCCCCCACCCCACCCCTCAGCCCCCAACCACCCAGTGCCTTGGCCTCCCCATCTACCCCCCACCCCACCCCTCAGCCCCCAACCACCCAGTGCCTTGGCCTCCCCATCTACCCCCCCCACCCCACCCCTCAGCCCCCAACCACCCAGTGCCTTGGCCTCCCCATGGATCCACTCCCTAATCCAGCATCTCATTTCTGATTAAGGCGGGAGAGCTCAGGGCAACACCCCTCTCCAAACAGGAGAGAAGAGGCAAGGCACTAGTCTACTTCCTGTCCCCTCCTCATCTACCCCCATCCCACCCCTGAACCCCCAACCACCCAGTGCCTTGGCCTCCCCATCTACCCCCATCCCACCCCTGAACCCCCAACCACCCAGTGCCTTGGCCTCCCCATCTACCCCCCATCCCACCCCTCAGCCCCAACCACCCAGTGCCTTGGCCTCCCCATCTACCCCCCCACCCCACCCTGAACCCCCAACCACCCAGTGCCTTGGCCTCCCCATCTACCCCCCCACCCCACCCCTGAACCCCCAACTACCCAGTGCCTTGGCCTCCCCATCTACCCCCACCCCACCCCTCAGCCCCCAACCACCCAGTGCCTTGGCCTCTCCATCTACCCCCACCCCACCCCTCAGCCCCCAACCACCCAGTGCCTTGGCCTCCCCATCTACCCCCACCCCACCACTCAGCCCCAACCACCCAGTGCCTTGGCCTCCCCCATCTACCCCCCACCCCACCCCTCAGCCCCCAACCACCCAGTGCCTTGGCCTCCCCATCTACCCCCACCCCACCCCCTCAGCCCCCAACCACCCAGTGCCTTGGCCTCCCCATCTACCCCCCACCCCACCCCTCAGCCCCAACCACCCAGTGCCTTGGCCTCCCCATGGATCCACTCCCTAATCCAGCATCTCATTTCTGATTAAGACGGGGAGAGCTCAGGGCAACACCCTCTCCAAACAGGAGAGAAGAGGCAGAGCACCAAAGCAGAGAAAGCTGTTCAAATAATCAAAGCAAAATGACTGAGTAAAGTACATATAGTACATGGTATAAATGGAGATCCTTGGACCTTTCAACACAAGTCAAATTACGTCATGTTGGAAATGGCTCTGACCGCTCTCATGTTCTCATCCCATTGTGACCGATGACCCCAACTTTGGCTCAGTAGGACCAGGTCAGTGTACCTGCCCTGTCTGCTCTGTGTGACCAGGCACTGGGTGATGAGATCAGCCTCACCTCCCCTTTCACCTGTGATCCTTCCCACACCCCAAACTCCCACCTCTTACATAAGTCCCTCAGAAACCAGCCCAGCCTGGAGAATGGAGCGTGGAGCCAGGGGCAGACAGACACATAGCTCACCTGGAGTCCCTTTCTCACCCCCTGTATGACATCACTGGGTGTCCTGCAGCCCTCCCTGCTGATATATGGCCCAAATACCTGACACTAACTGCCTTGGGCGCAGTAATAGGTCCGCTCATGGTCAAACCATATTTCATTCAAACATGTAAAACGGTCACCTAAGCATTTCACCCATCACACTGCACATGTCCCCCTCCCTCCTCTCCGACATGGTCTTCTGCTGGAAGATGTATAGTACGGCCTGTCTTGATAAGAGGTATCTGGTGCTGCGACTGCGTTGGAGAGTCAGAGGTTGGCCCTATCTCAGTCTCAGAGGCGGAGTCCTCATCGCTGCATCTGTGTCCCTGTGGCAGCTAAGGCTCAATAGAATGAAGCCATCACTCAGGTTTGTTGTCCATAACTGCTTTCGCCCCGGTGGAGATCAGTGCAAGAGTCAGTGCACCCTGCAACGTTCATTACATAGAAAATTAAACCAAATCTATAGCGGTGATTGAAGTGTTTACAGACACCAGCAGCGACTGGGGCCCCGTTCCATTTGTCATTGGGCTTGAACAGCAACCAAAGCAGATAAGAGGATGTATGATGAAGACTACAGCATTGAGTTATTGAATAAACCAAAACCTCTTTAATTCTACTGCAAGACAACTCCACACTATTTCCTGAGCTCAAGGAATCCGCTCCTTGTGAAGATATGGCCCATTATCTAGAAGACCTCTGTCCTTGTGCCATGGTCAAATCACTAGATTGTGATTTTTAAATTCTTACACAATGACGGTGGCTTGGAGCAAGGACTTAAAGACTGGAACTGGGATGACAATACGCCGGAGAAGCAGAAAGGAGACAGAGCGACGATAATTATGCTGTTTCTGACATCTGTCACCTCGGAATGTCTTTCAACAAATGAGGAGGAATAAACAGAGAATGTTCTTGTGAAGGAGTGTAATCCTCTTCCCTCACCATGCTTTCTTCCTCTCTTTAACAATGATAATTGCAGTTTTTTGTTGGACGACTTTCAGGGATTTATCTCTTATTTGGTTGTAATAACTTTCTGTTTCTTGTAAACCCAAAAGTTTTATGCTTTGTTGCTTACTGTAGTCATTGTTATTTTTCAATTTCCCATACTTTCTTTTGATATACTGAAAAGCTATAATTTGTAATATTTTGAGTTCCTTTTTCCTACGTTTCCTACATTCTTTCAGTTAAGCCTCTTTCAAAACCTTACAGTATTTCTAGTTTTTTTCAGTGTAAATTTGCCTCTACATTACACATGGTGACATTGCTTTAGCAATGTATCAACATTCTCAATTTGTAAAAAAAAAATAATAACAGGCATCACACTTCAGCACCACACTGTCCCACATATCAAAAACAATGACATTTGTCCTCTGGACCCAAAATCAAAAGTCAGTTCCTAAAACCACACCCTTGTTGTGCCAGGCTTTCAAAATGCCCGGCCCCTTTCAGGAAAATGCATGATTGACAGAGCTATATTCCCCTCCTTCAAAGGCCAGCCTTCATAACCAGGGTGGGTTTTTAATCTGGGCGCGCCACCTGTGAGGCCTGTCAGAACTTCACCCCACAGGGGCAGAGCTGGGCCTCGTTACTGGCTCCCTGGTTGTGGCCCAGTTCTCTAGTCTCTCTCTCTGCCTTCCTCTGCCACTTCACTCTACCTCGCAGGCATGGGACATAAATGAGAGTCGGCTGCTTGTCTCCTATCACGCCATGGCCGCAATTTGTCATTTTTCACACGAGATGAAGCCTTTTATGAAGCGAAATGAGTTTCCCTAGAATGAAGCGCCACAAAAGCCCGTGATTAATTTGCTTGTTAGGCTATTGCAGCTGTCACCTGTGGAAGACATCTGGACAGCAGATTGACTAATGCGGAGTGGGCCTGAAAGCATGTCTCTCTCTCTCAGTAACTTACCATACAGTCAGCCTGCCTTTCAGTGGGCTTTTAAGGGACTACTGGCTGCTTGAAATTAATTTTTTTTCTGAGGGGGTAATTAATAAGCATTACTTGTGATTGACATGGTAATTATGGTAGTTGTATTAATGTGGCAATAAGAGGCTTTGAACAGGGAGGAGGGACAGTGAGCTGGCGAGGGCGGGCATTCGGTGTGAGGAGGGCGGAGACGCGGAAGGAGCTCAGTGACCTCACTTATATCTAATTGGCTGACTGATTATGACCACCATTTTTGACAGTGTTGTCATCCAAAATCACATGTCTAACTTAACACTGGTACTCATCAGGCTGTACAATACTGGTGATGAAAGGTAGATGTTCATTCTACATACAGTAGATATGTTTGTGTATACATTATTTGAAGGATACTGCTGTTTCCTAGTCACAACATGCCTACAATATTGCAATCAGAGCCTGAAATTGGTGATTGAAACTCAAAGGACAGTTTACAAATTACTGCTGAAGCGATTAACCAAAATGTTTTTAAACGAATTGACCGACGTCGGTTCAATTATTTGAATTTCATTTAATATTTTATTTCTTCCATGAGCTCAAGGCACAGTTTCTCTAGAAATAAATCAGATCAAGCCCAAACTGTGAGATGTAAAGGGAGTTAGTAGTTTTCAACAGGCTATATTCTACATGATTTAGCGGAAAAACCTGGCAATTAACTACAATGACCATAATCCATTGTGTGCCTACTTGTCCGGTCTAAGTCAGACAGAAGAGACAGTAGAGACAGATAGCGATAAGGTAGCATAGGCAGCAGCTCTAATGGGATAAGATAATGACTTATATACACAGCAACTTAAATATTTATTAAAAGTAAAAGTAATATGAACAAATTATGGTTAATAAGTGATAAGCAGGAATTGGCAGTCAGTACCATCATGATACTTTTATTAATTGTTTTATTCTGTGTTGTTACAGCATTCAACCCACATAATGCATAGCGCATTTAGTGTCGAACCATAATCGAACCCGACCTCAAAAAGCACTAACCGCTCAGCACTATTACAAATACATGTTTCATATGTGTTTACAAGGTCCTTCAGTTGCAAAATCCCATCTGCAGTCCTTCAGGTTGGTTAGAAGGTTATTTCCCTACAACAGAAATGGAATTTGTCATATTTGATCTATTTAACCTTTATTTAACTAGGCAAAGGTCAGATAAGAAAAAAATGGTATTTACAATGACGGCCTACCAGAAGGAAAAAAGGCCTCTTTAACGGGGACGGGGGCTGGGATTCAAAATAAAACATTTCATAAAAATATAGGACAAAACACACATTAAGACAAGAAGACACCACAACTCTACATAAAGAGAGACTTAAGACAACAACATAGCATGGCAGCAACACAACATGACAACAATGTCGAACAACTCAACATGGCAGCAACTGCATGGTAGCAGCACAAAACATAGTACAAGCATTATGGGCACAGACAACAGCACAAAGGGCAGAAGGTAGAGACAACAATACATCACGCAAAGCAGCCAGAACTGTCAGCAAGAGTGTCCATGATTGAGTCTTTGAATGAAGAAATGGAGATAAATTCCCATTCTGATTCCCATGTAAAATAGCCTTTTGTGTGACTAACATATCACCGATAATATTTGTTTTGGATAGAAATGCCAGCATTTTTATGGCTAACAACCAGGAAGTTTGAAAAGACAGGCTAAATGGGCGGGGAGCTTATATGCATGAGCTCGTCTTGACTGATAGTTTTGAAACGCCTAAGGGAAGCAACTTGGATGCATTGAGCAGTGTTGACTGATAGTTTTGAAACGCCTAAGGGAAGCAACTTGGATGCATTGAGCAGTGTTGACTGATAGTTTTGAAACGCCTAAGGGAAGCAACTTGGATGCATTGAGCAGTGTTGACTGATAGTTTTGAAACGCCTAAGGGAAGCAACTTGGATGCATTGAGCAGTGTTGACTGATAGTTTTGAAACGCCTAAGGGAAGCAACTTGGATGCATTGAGCAGTGTTGACTGATAGTTTTGAAACGCCTAAGGAAGCAACTTGATGCATTGGAGCAGTGTTGACTGATGTTTTGAAACGCCTAAGGGAAGCAACTTGAGCATTGAGCAGTGTTGACTGGAGTTTTGAAACGCCTAAGGGAAGCAACTTGGATGCATTGAGCAGTGTTGACTGATAGTTTTGAACGCCTAAGGGAAGCAACTTGATGCATTGAGCAGTGTTGACTGATAGTTTTGAACGCCTAAGGGAAGCAACTTGGATGCATTGAGCAGTGTTGACTGATAGTTTTGAAACGCCTAGAAGCAACTTGGATTGCATTGAGACTGATAGTTTTGAAACGCCTAAGGGAAGCAACTTGATGCATGATAGTTTTT
Organism: Oncorhynchus gorbuscha; assembly: GCF_021184085.1. Lineage (NCBI taxonomy): Eukaryota > Metazoa > Chordata > Actinopteri > Salmoniformes > Salmonidae > Oncorhynchus > Oncorhynchus gorbuscha. Next base: position 2,282 of record NW_025748268.1, on the reverse strand, counting down.
GAAACGCCTAAAGGGAAGCAACTTGGATGCATTGAGCAGTGTTGACTGATAGTTTTGAAACGCCTAAAGGGAAGCAACTTGGATGCATTGAGCAGTGTTGACTGATAGTTTTGAAACGCCTAAGGGAAGCAACTTGGATGCATTGAGCAGTGTTGACTGATAGTTTTGAAACGCCTAAGGGGAAGCAACTTGGATGCATTGAGGGATAGTTTTGAACAAGGGAAGCAATGTTGACAGTGTTGACTAGTTTTGAAACGCCTAAGGGGAAGCAACTTGATGCATTGAGCAGTGTTGACTGGATAGTTTTGAAAACGCCTAAGGGAAGCAACTTGGATTGCAGTTTGAGCAGGAAGCAACTGTTGACTGATAGTTTTGAAACGCCTAAGGGAAGCAACTTGGATGCATTGAGCAGTGTTGACTGATAGTTTTGAAACGCCTAAAGGGAAGCAACTTGGATGCATTGAGCAGTGTTGACTGATAGTTTTGAAACGCCTAAGGGAAGCAACTTGGATGCATTGAGCAGTGTTGACTGATAGTTTTGAAACGCCTAAGGGAAGCAACTTGGATGCATTGAGCAGTGTTGACTGATAGTTTTGAAACGCCTAAGGGAAGCAACTTGGATGCATTGAGCAGTGTTGACTGATAGTTTTGAAACGCCTAAGGAAGCAACTTGGATGCATTGAGCAGTGTTGACTGATAGTTTTGAAACGCCTAAGGAAGCAACTTGGATGCATTGAGCAGTGTTGACTGATAGGATGGGAAGCATTGGAGCAGTGTTGACTGATAGTTTTGAACGCCAAGGGAAGCAACTTGGATGCATTGAGCAGTGTTGACTGAGTTTTGAAACGCCTTAACTCCTGGATGCATGAGCAGTGTTGACTGATAGTTTTGAAACGCCTAAGGGAAGCAACTTGGATGCATTGACTGATAGCTTAGTTGTTTGAGCAGTGATAGTTTTGAAACGCCTAAGGGAAGCAACTTGATGCATTGAAAAGTTGACTGAAGTTTTGAAACTTGGATGCATTGAGCAGTGTTGACTGATAGTTTTGAAACGCCTAAAGGAAGCAACTTGGATGCATTGAGCAGTGTTGACTGATAGTTTTGAAACGCCTAAGGGAAGCAACTTGGATGCATTGAGCAGTGTTGACTGATAGTTTTGAAACCCTAAGGGAAGCCAACTTGGATGCATTGAGCAGTGTTGACTGAGTTTTGAAACGCCTAAGGGAAGCAACTTGGATGCATTGAGCAGTGTTGACTGATAGTTTTGAAACGCCTCTAGGGGAAGCAACTTGATGCATTGAGCAGTGTTGACTGATAGTTTTGAAACGCCTAAGGGAAGCAACGGATGCATTGAGCAGTGTTGACTGATAGTTTTGAACGCCTAAGGGAAGCAACTTGGATGCATTGAGCAGTGTTGACTGATAGTTTTGAAACGCCTAAAGGAAGCAACTTGGATGCATTGAGCAGTGTTGACTGATAGTTTTGAAACGCCTAAGGGAAGCAACTTGATGCATTGAGCAGTGTTGACTGATAGTTTTGAAACGCCTAAGGGAAGCAACTTGGATGCATTGAGCAGTGTTGACTGACAGTTTTGAACGCCTAAGGGAAGAACTTGATGCATTGAGCAGTGTTGACTGATAGTTTTGAAACGCTAAGGAAGCAACTTGATGCATTGAGCAGTGTTGACTGGATAGTTTTGAAACGCCTAAGGGAAGCAACTTGATGCATTTCGAGCAGTGTTGACTGATAGTTTTGAAACGCCTAAGGGAAGCAACTGGATGCATTGAGCAGTGTTGACTGATAGTTTTGAAACGCCTAAGGGAAGCAACTTGGATGCATTGAGCAGTGTTGACTGATAGTTTGAAACGCCTAAGGGAAGCAACTTGGATGCATTGGGCAGTGTTGACTGAAGTAGTTTTGAAACGCCTAAGGAAACAACTTGGATGCATTGAGCAGTGTTTGACTGATAGTTTTGAAGTACAGCCCTGAGGAAGCAACTTGGATGCATTGAGCAGTGTTGACTGATAGTTTTGAAACGCCTAAGGGAAGCAACTTGGATGCATTGAGCAGTGTTGCAGTAAAATCTTCCCAAGCTAATTTGGTGAATCACAAAGCAACTCAAACAAAATTGAAATTGCATCAATGTCACTTCTCTTTTATATACATCTCCCGTTTGGCATGTCTCTTGTGATGCGGCTCACAGTAGCATTGAGGATGTGTTGACATGACAACTGCGTCAGAGTTTTGAATGGCCCTTCCTCCCCTTTTCTTCCATGCTGGCT
>NW_025748267.1:0-37887 GCF_021184085.1 Oncorhynchus gorbuscha | reverse complement strand
GCCAGGGGCAGACTCCATCACTCAGACATCATTTACAGATAGCCAGGGGCAGACTCCATCACTCAGACATCATTTACAGATATCCAGCCAGATAGCCAGGGGCAGACTCCATCACTCAGACATCATTTACAGATAGCCAGGGGCAGACTCCATCACTCAGACATCATTTACAGATAGCCAGGGGCAGACTCCAACACTCAGACATCATTTACAGATAGCCAGGGGCAGACTCCAACACTCAGACATCATTTACAGATAGCCAGGGGCAGACTCCAACACTCATCATTTACAGATAGCCAGGGGCAGACTCCAACACTCATCATTTACAGATAGCCAGGGGCAGACTCCAACACTCATCATTTACAGATAGCCAGGGGCAGACTCCAACACTCATCATTTACAGATAGCCAGGGGCACACTCCAACACTCATCATTTACAGATAGCCAGGGGCAGACTCCAACACTCATCATTTACAGATAGCCAGGGGCAGACTCCAACACTCATCATTTACAGATAGCCAGGGGCAGACTCCAACACTCATCATTTACAGATAGCCAGGGGCAGAGGGCCAACTCAACACTCATCATTTACAGATAGCCAGGGGCAGACTCCAACACTCAGACATCATTTACAGATAGCCAGGGCAGACTCCAACACTCACATTTACAGATAGCAGGGGCAGACTCAACACTTCATTTACAGATAGCCAGGGGCAGACTCCAACACTCATCATTTACAGATAGCCAGGGGCAGACTCCAACACTCATCATTTACAGATAGCCAGGGGCAGACTCCAACACTCATCATTTACAGATAGCCAGGGGCAGACTCATTTACAGATAGCCAGGGGCAGACTCCAACACTCATCATTTACAGATAGCCACAGACTCCAACACTTCATTTACAGATAGCCAGGGGCAGACTCCATCACTCAGATAGCCAGGGCAGACTCATTTACAGATAGCCAGGGGCAGACTCCAACACTCAGACATCATTTACAGATAGCCAGGGGCAGACTCCAACACTCATCATTTACAGATAGCCAGGGGCAGACTCCAACACTCATCATTTACAGATAGCCAGGGGCAGACTCCAACACTCATCATTTACAGATAGCCAGGGGCAGACTCCAACACTCAGACATCATTTACAGATAGCCAGGGGCAGACTCCAACACTCAGACATCATTTACAGATAGCCAGGGGCAGACTCCAACACTCATCATTTACAGATAGCCAGGGGCAGACTCCAACACTCATCATTTACAGATAGCCAGGGGCAGACTCCAACACTCATCATTTACAGATAGCCAGGGGCAGACTCCAACACTCATCATTTACAGATAGCCAGGGGCAGACTCCAACACTCATCATTTACAGATAGCCAGGGGCAGATTCCAACACTCATCATTTACAAATGAAGAATTTAATCCACTAGATCAGAGGCAGTAGGATGACCAGGGATGTTCTCTTGATTCCTGTCCTGCCTGAGCATTTTAAATGTAACGAGTACTTTTGGGTGTCAGGGAAAATGTATGGATTAAAAAGCACATTATTTTATTTAGGAATGTAGTGGAGTAAAAGTAAATAGTAAAGTATATATAAATAAAGTAAAGTAAAGTTCAGATACCCCCCAAAACGACTTAAGTAATACTTTGAAGTATTTTTACTTCAGTACTTTACACCACTTGTTTTCTGCTCTGCCCAGCCTGCAGAAAACACCAATCACAGAAACAACCAGAAAGCCTTTCCTTTCCTCCACCAGGACACACAGCCTGCATCACAAATCTTTCCCTATTCATTTAACCTTTATTTAACTCGGCAGGTCAGTTCAGAACAAATTCTTATATACAATGACGGCCTACCCCGGCCAAACCCGGACAATGCTGGGTCAATTGTGCACCGCCCTATGGAACTCCCAATCAGAGCCGGTTGTGATACAGCCTGGATTTGAACCAGGGTGTCTGCAGTGACACCTCTAGCACTGAGATGCGGTGCCTTAGACCGCTGCATCACTTGAGAGCCCATATTCCCCCAGGGCTAAATTAGTCAAATGTTACCCTATTCCCCCCAGGGCCCTGGTCAAATGTTACCCTTTTCCCCCAGGGCTCTGACTAAATGTTACCCGATTCCCCCAGGGCTCAGACTAAATGTTACCTTCCCCCAGGCCTTGGTCAAATGTTACCCTATTATCCCAGGGTTCTGGTCATTCCCCCAGGGTTCTGGTCAAATGACTAAAAATGTTACCCGATTCCCCCAGTGCCCTGGTCAAATGTTACCCTATTCCCCCAGGGCTCTGACTAAATGTTACCCGATTCCCCCAGTGCCCTGGTCAAATGTTACCCTATTACCCCAGGGTTCTGGTCAAATGTTACCCGATTCTCCCCATGGGTCAGGTTAAAAGTATTGCACTATATATAGGGAATAGGTTGCCATTTGGGAGTGGGATGCGCACACAGTGGCTGTTGACAACACCTCAGAGAGGCAGGCGGCTCAGACCTGCAGAACAACCAAACAACCTTTCCTTTCCTGCACCAGGAACACAACACTGGGAAGTGTGGGAAGTGCCCCCCTCCCATCCCTGTCCCAGGGCTATTTATATCTGACACATACACGTGGAGGTCTAGCATCTAGCATGTGACGGAGGCTGGTATGTAAGTGCAGTGGAGGGAAGAGAAAGCAGCACTCACAGGGATATGATTTATTCATGATTGTAACAATCTGATTCCTGATTCCTGGCCAAGTACCATAGTACCATTGTACCACCATCCATCTCTTTATCTAACTCTGTCTAACACTCACAGGGATAGGTTATAACAACTGATTCCCTGGCCAAGTACCATAGTGCCATTGTACCATACATACATCCATCTCTTTATCTAACTCTGTCTAACACTCACAGGGATAGGTTATAACAACTGATTCCCTGGCCAAGTACCATAGTACCATTGTACCACCATCCATCTCTTTATCTAATGCTGTTTGACGCGTAATGAGAGGAAGTGATGCCTGAGGTCTCCCACTCAGGAAAGCCACACATTCTGCTGCAGAGCAGAGAGAACCATGTTTTGGTTCATCAAGTGGCATGTTTCTCCAGGGTTATACTGTACTAGTCAGAGAGCAGTATACTGTATTAGGAGAGAGGAGGGATCACTTACTATGCAGAGCCCACTGTCACTGTCACACCAATCTGTCATTACATCCTAAACACTCAAATGAGTAGCTGATTTGGTTTTGGTTTCCCTAGGTTACTGTCACACATACAGCCAACACACACATTACAGAATGTTCATGATATTATACACATACAGCCAACACACACATTACAGAATGTTCATGATATTATACACATACAGCCACACACACATTACAGAACGTTCATAATATTATACACATACAGCCACACACACATTACAGAACGTTCATGATATTATACACATACAGCCACACACACATTACAGAACGTTCATAATATTATACACATACAGCCAACACACACAAGCATGGGCATATATGCTACAGACGTGCGCGCGCGACCCCACACACACACACACACACACACACACACACACACACACACACACACACACACACACACACACACACACACACACACACACACACACACACACACACACACACACACACACACACACACACAGATAGATTGATAAGGGTGAGGGTTACCATAAATCTCCTTTAAAGGACTCCTTCCATTTTCTCCTCCTCTGTCTTCCACTTCCTTTCCATCGACTCCCCCCACCTAACACCTCCATCCCCCACTCCACCTCTCTCACTCTGTCGTTCCTTCTCTTCTTCTGATCCTGGACTCAAACCCCCTTGAAATGTAATCCCCCCACCTAACACCTCCATCCCCTGCTCCACCTCTCTCATTCTGTCGTTCCTTCTCTTCCTCTGATCCTGGACTCAAACCCCTTTCCTCCTCCTGGACTCAAATCCCCCCACCTCCTCCCACTTCACACCATGTTAATACCTCCCTCCAACCCCCTCCCAAACACATTCTCTCTCTCTCCTCTTGTCTCACCTCCCCGCCTCCCTTCTCCCCCTACTTCCTTGTACCCCCCTCCTTCCCTCCCTCCCTCCCCTGTCTCACCGTCGCTCCCCGGGGTGCTCGGTGTGTATTGCTGGGTGGCGATGACCTCCTCCAGGCTGTCGATGACGCTGTTCTTATCTCTCAGCCTCTGACGGTACGATGTCCTCAGGGTCTTCATCTGGCGGCGGTGCTGGGCCCGGTGCCTCTTCAGCTGGACCCGGTACTGATCAGCCTGCTGCTGCAGCTGCTGGAGGTGGGAGTACTGCTCCAGAAAACTCAGCAAGTGGGACATCACCGCCACCAAGGGAGACTCAGACATCAACTGGACCAGGAGGAAATGTGGGTTCAGATGGATTTCATCTAACAAGGCCAAGGCTTGATGCATGAAACTGTAGTAATTATTGCATGTGTACTGAACCAAGGGAGACTCCCACAACTAGACCAGCAGGAAGTTAGATACAGCATCAGTTCTAAGAAGGTCATGGCTACAACTAGACCAGCAGTAAGTTTAGATACAGCATCAGTTCTAAGAAGGTCATGGCCACAACTAAACCAGCAGTAAGTTTAGATACAGCATCAGTTCTAAGAAGGTCATGGCTACAACTAAACCAGCAGTAAGTTTAGATACAGCATCAGTTCTAAGAAGGTCATGGCTACAACTAAACCAGCAGTAAGTTTAGATACAGCATCAGTTCTAAGAAGGTCATGGCTACAACTAAACCAGCAGTAAGTTTAGATACAGCATCAGTTCTAAGAAGGTCATTGCTACAACTAAACCAGCAGTAAGTTTAGATACAGCATCAGTTCTAAGAAGGTCATGACTACAACTAAACCAGCAGTAAGTTTAGATACAGCATCAGTTCTAAGAAGGTCATGGCTACAACTAAACCAGCAGTAAGTTTAGATACAGCATCAGTTCTAAGAAGATCATGGCTACAACTAAACCAGCAGTAAGTTTAGATACAGCATCAGTTCTAAGAAGGTCATGGCTACAACTAAACCAGCAGTAAGTTTAGATACAGCATCAGTTCTAAGAAGGTCATGGCTACAACTAAACCAGCAGTAAGTTTAGATACAGCATCAGTTCTAAGAAGGTCATGGTTACAACTAGAAGCAACAGTACTATTGTGTAAATGAGACCCTATATTGAGCACTACTTTTGACCAGGGCCTATAGGGAATAGGATGCCAAAGTGTTTGTGGTGAAGCCTACCTTTCCTGCCGTCTCTAGCTGCACCTGGACCTCCCTCCTTTTCTCGTTCTCTTGTTTAAAGGACAGGAAGGCACCCAGAGGAGTGCATGCTGGGATATCGGGCACTTCACCACCTCCACCATCATCTTCATCACTCAGGGACAGGCCGTCACTATCACTGCTACTGCCTTGAAGAAAATCCATCAGCATTTTAATAAGGGCATGAATTCATATGATCAATCACTGATGAGAAATCACCAATCACTGAGAAATCACCATAAATCACCATGAAATCACCATAAATCACCATGAGAAATCACCATAAATCACCATGAGAAATCACCATAAATCACCATGAGAAATCACCATGAGTAATCACCATGAAATCACCATAAAATCACCATGAGAAATCACCATGAGAAATCACCATAAATCACCATCACCATGAGAAATCACCATGAAAATCACCATAAATCACCATGAGAAATCACCATGAGAAATCACCATAATTCACCATGAGAAATCATCAAAACACCATAGCTATTATCATTCCTGTTATTCCTATTCTACAGTAGCTATTAGGGTCCTGAGTGGCACAGCGGTCTAAGGCACTGCATCTCAGTGCAAGAGGCATCACTACAGTCCCTGGCTCAAATCCAGGCTGTATAACATCCGGCTGTGATTGGGAGTCCCATAGGGCGGCGTACAATTGGCCCAGCGTTGTCTGGGTTTGGCCGGGGTAGGCCATCATTGTAAATAAGAATTTGTTCATAACTGACTTGCCTCGGTAAATGAAGGTAAAACAGCCTGGTATTTAAGTGTCTATTGATCACCATGAGAAATATCTATGTATACCATAATAACAGCAATTATCACTGATATCTGTCAGTAGTAAGTACAGTAGTTAAGTATTTAACCAGTGTTACAGATGCTTCTATTTATAGACGTTGTTGTCATAAAGCATCCACTCACTGGAGTCACTCAACCTGCTGCCACGCCCCCTTTTCTTCCTCTCCTTCCTGGGGGTGTGGCCTTTTCTTCTCCTGCTCCTTGTTTCCATGGAAACACGTCCTGGCTCCTGATCACAGCAACAGACAGACAGGGGGATGTCAGAGAGGAGAAACAGACATTAGTGTTACTAAATACTGTGTTAACCTCCAACACAGACACAACACACACGTACACACTGCCAGCCTGCAATGACACTGCCAGCCCAGATGCTGTTCACCTTAAACAATAAACCTACACAACATGTATGACAGCATGAACATCTCTCTCTACCGACATAAAATAGCATTTCAGATGTACGTCTGTGAGACTAGCAGTAACATATCCCCCAGACAGTAGACTTACAGAAATAGCTCAGTATCTATACAGTTTCCCTGCTGTCATGGGATTGGTTGTCCTGCTGATGGTTACCATCCTCTGATGACAAGACAAAGGAACCGCGTGGGGCTGTAGATAAACCCTGTTACTCCACTGAGGGCTGTAGATAAACCCTGTTACTAGACTCTACTGAGGACTGTAGATAAACCCTGTTACTAGACTCTACTGAGGACTGTAGATAACCAGTGTTACTCCACTGAGGACTGTAGATAAACACTGTTACTAGACTCTACTGAGGGCTGTAGATAAACCCTGTTACTAGACTCTACTGAGGGCTGTAGATAAACCCTGTTACTAGACTCTACTGAGGGCTGTAGATAAACCCTGTTACTAGACTCTACTGAGGACTGTAGATAAACCCTGTTACTAGACTCTACTGAACCCTGTTACTAGACTCTACTGAGGACTGTAGATAAACCCTGTTACTAGACTCTACTGAGGGCTGTAGATAAACCCTGTTACTAGACTCTACTGAGGGCTGTAGAAAAACCCTGTTACTAGACTCTACTGAGGGCTGTAGATAAACCCTGTTACTAGACTCTACTGAGGACTGTAGATCAACACTGTTACTCCACTGAGGACTGTAGATAAACACTGTTACTAGACTCTACTGAGGGCTGTAGATAAACCCTGTTACTAGACTCTACTGAGGGCTGTAGATAAACCCTGTTACTAGACTCTACTGAGAGCTGTAGATAAACCCTGTTACTAGACTCTACTGAGGGCTGTAGATAAACCCTGTTACTAGACTCTACTGAGGACTGTAGATAAACACCATTACTAGACTACTGAGGACTGTAGATAAACCCTGTTACTAGACTCTACTGAGGACTGTAGATAAACACCATTACTAGACTACTGAGGGCTGTAGATAAACCCTGTTACTAGACTCTACTGAGAACTGTAGATAAACCCTGTTACTAGACTCTACTGAGGACTGTAGATAAACACTGTTACTAGACTCTACTGAGGACTGTAGATAAACACTGTTACTAGACTCTACTGAGGACTGTAGATAAACACCATTACTAGACTACTGAGGGCTGTAGATAAACCCTGTTACTAGACTCTACTGAGGACTGTAGATAAACACTGTTACTAGACTCTACTGAGGACTGTAGATAAACACCTTTACTAGACTACTGAGGGCTGTAGTTAAACCCTGTTACTAGACTCTACTGAGGACTGTAGATAAACACCATTACTAGACTCTACTGAGGACTGTAGATAAACACTGTTACTAGACTCTACTGAGAGCTGTAGATAAACACTGTTACTAGACTCTACTGAGGACTGTAGATAAACCCTGTTACTAGACTCTACTGAGGACTGTAGATAAACCCTGTTACTAGACTCTACTGAGGACTGTAGATAAACCCTGTTACCAGACTCTACTGAGTACTGTAGATAAACACCATTACTAGACTACTGAGGACTGTAGATAAACCCTGTTACTAGACTCTACTGAGGACTGTAGATAAACCCTGTTACTAGACTCTACTTAGGACTGTAGATAAACCCTGTTACTAGACTCTACTGAGGACTGTAGATAAACACTGTTACTAGACTCTACTGAGGGCTGTAGATAAACACTGTTACTAGACTACTGAGGGCTGTAGAGAAACACTGTTTCTAGACTCTACTGAGGACTGTAGATAAACCCTGTTACTAGACTCTACTGAGGACTGTAGATAAACCCTGTTACTAGACTCTACTGAGGGCTGTAGATAAACACTGTTTCTAGACTCCACTGAGGACTGTAGATAAACACTGTTATAGACTCTACTGAGGACTGTAGATAAACACATTACTAGACTACTGAGGACTGTAGGTAAACCCTGTTACTAGACTCTACTGAGGACTGTAGATAAACCCTGTTACTAGACTCTACTGAGGACTGTAGATAAACCCTGTAACTGGACTCTACTGAGGTATCTGAAGACAGTGTGAGCTTCAAAGTGCATTATATTAGTGCCCTGTAGTGCCCTTTATAGGGAATAGGATTCCATTTGGGCGTCGCTGTGACTAGACTCACCGCTGAGGCTCCGCCAGAGCAGCTCCCAGGGATTCTTCCTCCTCCTTCTTGAAGACAGTGTAGAAGATGTAAACTAAAAGGGAGTAGAAGGCATACATCTCCCCTCCGTCTGGGACTCACTGTTACAGTGACAGAACTAGATACCCAGGGAAACACTGCCTCGGCTCACTCTGCAGAGAGGAGAAAGAGAGAGATAAAAGGAAGAGAGAGAATGGAAAGAGAGAGAGAGAGAGAGAGAGAGAGAGAGAGAGAGAGAGAGAGAGAGAGAGAGAGAGAGAGAGAGAGAGAGAGAGATGACAATGTCGTTCTATAGCCGATTCATTTTCAAAACACCAAATCTCCCAAGGAGTGATGCCTATTCACTGACAACAAAGGCTCTGGCAGCTAAAATATCAAATGCTGACGGATGAGGATGCCACAGAGAAAGACCGATTAGCATAGATCTGGCTGATTACTGTTGGTCTTTCCTCAGAGATCATCCTTCCATCTTCCTCTTTAATCCGTTTTCTGATCTTAAAACGCTCCTCCTCTCCATCTGTCAGAAACATTTTGTCTTCTCCTTTCTTACCCATACTTGTCTTCATGTCATTAATGATGTCCGGTCCAGACAATCCAACATTCTGCATTCCTCCACATCATTCTGCATTCCACCACAACATTCTGCATTCCACCACAACATTCCATGTTCTCCTGTTTGGTCTGTCATTGTTCATTCCTTTGCAGCCCCTCTCCTCTCTGCTGCAGCAGCATCACTGCACTGACCAGCAGCTCCTGTGTGATTCTCTGTCTCTCCTTCTCTTCTCCCCTCCACTCTCTCTCCTCCTCCTCCTCTCTACTCCATCCATCCACAGGCTGCAGATACAGTGGGCATGCTCAGTGCAGCTCTCTGCAGTGCTGAAGCAAGCAGCTGAGATGGAGATTGATTGTGTTGGGGAACATGTGGCCTCATGCTGTCAGCAGTATGCAGCAGCCGCGGTTGCTTCACAAATGGCACCCTTTTCCCCACAGGGCTCTGGTCAAAAGTAGTGCACTATGTAAGGAAAAAGGTACCATTTGGGATGCACCCCAGGAGTCTGAGCTGGAGGAGAGGAGAGACAAGACAGTCCCTGATACTATCTGATGGGCACTCACATAGAAAGGATCAGGAGCCATTGTTTATGTATACAGACACGAGTCGCAACAACCCATTGTTTATGTACTGTATGTACAGACACGAGTCGCAACAACCCATTGTTTATGTACTGTATATACAGACACGAGTCACAACAACACATTGTTTATGTACTGTATATACAGACACGAGTCACAACAACCCATTGTTTATGTACTGTATATACAGACACGAGTCACAACAACACATTGTTTATGTACTGTATATACAGACACGAGTCACAACAACCCATGGTTTATGTACTGTATATACAGACACGAGTCACAACAACCCATGGTTTATGTACTGTATATACAGACACGAGTCACAACAACCCATGGTTTATGTACTGTATATACAGACACGAGTCACAACAACCCATGGTTTATATATCTACAGACACGAGTCACAACAACCCATTGTTTATGTACTGTATATACAGACACGAGTCACAACAACACATAGTTTATGTACTGTATATACAGACACGAGTCACAACAACACATTGTTTATGTACTGTATATACAGACATGAGTCACAACACATCGTTTATGTATCTACAGACACGAGTCACAACAACCCATGGTTTATGTGTACAGACACGAGTCACAACAACCCATTGTTTATGTACTGTATATACAGACATGAGTCACAACAACACATTGTTTATGTATCTACAGACACGAGTCGCAACAACACATTGTTTATGTACTGTATATACAGACACGAGTCACATCAACCCATGGTTTATATATCTACAGACACGAGTCACAACAACCCATTGTTTATGCACTGTATATACAGACACGAGTCACAACAACACATAGTTTATGTACTGTATGTACAGACACGAGTCACAACAACACATTGTTTATGTACTGTATATACAGACACGAGTCACAACAACCCATGGTTTATGTACTGTATATACAGACACGAGTCACAACAACCCATGGTTTATATATCTACAGACACGAGTCACAACAACCCATTGTTTATGTACTGTATATACAGACACGAGTCACAACAACACATAGTTTATGTACTGTATATACAGACACGAGTCACAACAACACATAGTTTATGTACTGTATGTACAGACACGAGTCACAACAACACATTGTTTATGTACTGTATATACAGACACGAGTCACAACAACCCATGGTTTATGTACTGTATATACAGACACGAGTCATAACAACCCATGGTTTATATATCTACAGACACGAGTCACAACAACCCATTGTTTATGTACTGTATATACAGACATGAGTCACAACAACACATTGTTTATGTACTGTATATACAGACACGAGTCACAACAACCCATAGTTTATGTACTGTATGTACAGACACGAGTCACAACAACCCATGGTTTATATATCTACAGACACGAGTCACAACAACACATTGTTTATGTACTGTATCTACAGACAAGAATCACAACAACCCATTGTTTATGTATGTACAGACACAAGTCAAAGCTAAGGACCAAATTACATCATTGGTTCGATGTTTCTGACAATTACTGTTTCTGTGTGTATACCCAACAACATATTGTCATTTTTGTTAACAAATTATGTACCAGTACACAAATGACTTAAATCACAAACGATGCCAATATCCAAAAAAGGTTAATTGAAGGATCTATTGACTATAGGTATTACTCATCCACTACAATGTAAATAAGGACATGAATTAACAGATAGATATCCTTAGTTAAGTTTGGCCCTATTTATGTTTGGCTGAGCTGGGCTTAGAGCTGGGCTTAGAGCTGGGCTGAGAGCTGGGCTTAGAGCTGGGCTTAGAGATGGTCTTAGAGCTGGGCTTAGAGCTGGGCTTAGAGATGGGCTTAGAGCTGGGCTTAGAGCTGGGAGGAAGTCTGCAGAAAAGAGCAAGTCTTGTAAATAGCAGATCGAGGCTGGCGCTGTGCTATCCTGGAGTCCTGGGAATTACAGCAGTTCCGTTCTGCAGTGTCCACTCAGCGTCTCTATCCAATACAGAAATAAATTCTTCCTTGGCTGTGCTTTGAGGAGAAGAAAATCTTGATGCATCCCAAAATGCATCAAACTGAGCATCTATCTGACAATCAAATAGTAATTTATTCACAAGTTAATCAAAGTATATCACAAATACAACATAACTTACACAGACGGTTAACCAATTAGCATCCCAAAATCAATGCACAATCCTCCAACTAGTAGCGAATATAATTTTATTGGTCGGGTACACAAATTTATCAGATATTAATGCGGTTGTAGTGAAGTGCTTGTGTTCCTAGTTCCAACAGTGGAGTAATATCTAACAATACACACAAATCTAAACGTAAAAAAATAAATACATTAATATTGAAATATTAGGACGAGTAATGTCGGAGTCCAGAGTATAAATATATATATACAGTACCAGTCAAATGTTTGGACACACCTACTCATTCCAGGGTTTTTCTTTATTTTTACTATTTTCCACATTGTAGAATAATAGTGAAGACATTACAACTATGAAAAAACACATATGGAATCATGTAGTAACCAAAAACGTGATAAACAAATTAAAATATATTTTATAATTGAGATGATTCTTCAAATAGCCGCCCTTTGCTTTGATAACAGTTTTGCACAGTCTTGGCATTCTCTCAACCAGCTTCACCAGGAATGATTTTCCAACAGTCTTGAAGGAGTTCCCACATAAGCTGAGCACTGCTTTTCTTTTACTCCACGGTCCAACTCAGCCCAAACCATCTCAATTTAGTTGCGGTTAGGTGATTGTGGAGGCCAGGTCATTCTGACTCAGCACTCCATCACTCTCCTTCTTGATCAAATAGCCCTTACACAGCCTGGAGGTGTGTTGGGTCATTGTCCTGTCGAAAAACAAATGAAAGTCCCACTATGCGCAAACCCGATGGGATTGCGTATCATTGCAGAATGCTGGGGTAGCCACGCTGGTTAAATGTGCCTTGAATTCTAAATAAATCACAGACAGTATCACCAGCAAAGCACCATAACACCACCTCCTCCATGCTTCACGGTGGGAACCACACATACGGATATAATTTGTTCACCTACTCTGTGTCTCACAAAGACACAGCGGTTGGAACCAAAAATGTAAAATTTGGACTCGTCAGAACAAAGGACAGATTTCCACTGGTCTAAAGTCCATTGCTCATGTTTCTTGGCCCAAGCAAGTCTCTTCTTCTTATTGGTGTCCTCTAGTAGTGGTTTCTTTTCAGCAATTCAACCATGAAGGCCTGATTCACACAGTCTCCTCTGAACAGTTTTTTTTTTTTTTAACTTTATTTTACTAGGCAAGTCAGTTAAGAACAAATTCTTATTTTCAATGACGGCCTAGGGACAGTGGGTTAACTGCCTGTTCAGGGGCAGAACGACAGATTTGTACCTTGAGAGCTCGGGGATTCGAACTGGCAACCTTTCGGTTTCTAGTCCAACGCTCTAACCACTAGGCTACCCTGCCACCCCATGTTGAGATGTGTCTATTTCTTTGTAAAACATTTATTTGGGATGCAATTTCTGAGGCTGGTAACTCTAATAAACGTATCCTCTGCAGCAGAGGTAACTGGGTCTTCCTTTCCTGTGGCAGTCCTCAGGAGAGCCAGTTTCCTCATAGTGATTTATGGTTTTTGCAACTGCACTTGAAGAAACTTTCAAAGTTCTTGAAATCATCCTGATTGACTGACCTTCATGTCTTAAAGTAATGATGGACTTATCTTTGCTTATTTGAGGGTTCTTGCCATAATATGGGCACAGCTGTTAATTGAAATGCATTCCAGGTGACTACCTCATGAAGCTGGTTGAGAGAATGCCAAGAGTGTGCAAAGCTGTCATCAAGGCAAAGGGTGGCCACTTCATCTCATTTGCTCACATTGTATATCGACTTACTTTTCCACTGTATTATTGACTGTATGTTTGTTTATTCCATGTGTAACTCTGTGTCGTTGTATGTGTCGAACTGCTTTGCTTTATCTTGGCCAGGTCGCAGTTGTAAATGAGAACTTGTTCTCAACTTGCCGCCTGGTTAAATAAAGGTTAAATAAATAAACTTTGAAGAATCTGAAATATAAAATATATTTTGATTTGTTTAACAATTTCTTTTCATAGTTTTGATGTCTTCACTATTATTCTATAATGTATAAAATAGTACAAATAAAGAAGAACCCTTCTTGTATAGACATTATGGACAGTATGTGGATATAATATGTAGTATATCTGAAGAATCAATGAATATAGATCCATAGTGTTAGTGGTGTGAACTCTGCAGATGTATCTAGTTAAATCTCACTGTACACAGTAGCTATCTGCTGAGGCTTCAGAATGAACAGGATCCTGAATCTGAGGCGACTTAGGGGTATGCGTCCCAAATGGCACCCTATTCCCTTTATAGTGCACTACTTTTGACCAGGGCCCATATAGAGCTCTGGTCAAAAGAAATGTGGCTATATCGGGGATAGGGTGACGTTTGGGCCCCGACTGTTTTGGTACCTCGGCCATGTACCCTGGCCAACTAAAGCTATCGGCTCTCAGACGTGTCCTTTCTGTCAATGACATTGTCTTCACAGTGAGCATAGTCTAGTACAAGCTGTTTGTCTTCACAGTGAGCATAGTCTAGTACAAGCTGTTTGGCTTCACAGTGAGCATAGTCTAATATCCTTCCTGTTTGGCCCTGTCTGGGGGTGGGACCACAGTGTCTCCTGACCCCTCCTGTCTCAGCCTCCAGTATTTATGCTGCAGTAGTTTGTGTCAGGGGGCTAGGGACAGTTTGTTATATCTGGAGTACTTCTCCTGTCCTATTCAGTGTCCTGTGTGAATCTAAGTGTGCGTTCTCTAATTCTCTCCTTCTCTCTTTCTTTCTCTCTCTCGGAGGACCTGAGCCCTAGGACCATGCCCCAGGACTACCTGACATGATGACTCCTTGCTATCCCCAGTCCACCTGGCCATGCTGCTGCTCCAGTTTCAACTGTTCTGCCTTATTATTATTCGACCATGCTGGTCATTTATGAACATTTGAACATCTTGGCCATGTTCTGTTATAATCTCCACCTGGCACAGCCAAAAGAGGACTGGCCACCCCACATAGCCTGGTTCTAGGTTTCTTCCTAGGTTTCGGCCTTTCTATGGAGTTTTTCCTAGCCACCGTGCTTCTACACCTGCATTGCTTGCTGTTTGGGGTTTTAGGCTGGGTTTCTGTAAAGCACTTTGAGATATCAGCTGATGTACGAAGGGCTATATAAATACATTTGATTTGATTTGAGTACAAGCTGTTTGGCTTCACAGTGAGCATAGTCTAGTACAAGCTGTTTGGCTTCACAGTGAGCATAGTCTAGTAGAAGCTGTTTGGTGCTCATCGTAGGACAAGACACTGAAGTCAAGCCAGCCCAGGTTCAACCAGAGTGTGCCCCAAAATGCCACCCTATTCCCAAAATGGTCTCTGATTAAAAGTAGTGCACTACATAGGGAATAGGGTGATATTTGGGAGGCAAAATGGGCTCTGATTAAAAGTAGTGCACTACATAGGGAATAGGGTGATGGTTGGGGGGCAAAATGGGCTCTGATTAAAAGTAGTGCACTACATAGGGAATAGGGTGATATTTGGGAGGCACCCTCATAGACATAGACAGTATTAAATGTCTGGAAGGCACTTCCATCCTCCTCATAGAGCCACCGTTGGGAGGATATTTTCACAGAGTAAGCAGATAGAATCTTTTATAGCCAATTGGTAATGACACTGTCCTGTAAATCAACATCCAGAGATGAGTTAGACTTTCTAACATGCGGAGTGGAAGAGGTTGGGAGTATTAGTGACCCATGACAATCAGTACATACAAGCGTTAGATCCAAGCACTACTCCTTTTGTTGATACTTTAGCAAATCAATATTTTAGCACATAAAATATTATTAACCGCTGTTACTAATATCATCAATAATGTTTACATTTTTAGAATTAGACACCAGTGCTTCTTCGACTTGCATAGATGACAGTACTTGGATAACAGAGCAGAGCTCCCTGGCCATGACGATAAGCTGAACAAGTAGAACAACGTCCTTGACAGTGCTCATACACTGGCAACAGCCATCTGTCCCAATGGTGGATCATGTCACCTCCAAATTGGCAGAATGGCATCCTTATAAGGATAATCTCTTGGAAAGGTCATTGGCCAGTAGGAATTGGAAAGGTCATTGGCCAGTAGGAATTGGAAAGGTCATTGGCCAGTAGGAATTGGAAAGGTCATTGGCCAGTAGGAATTGGAAAGGTCATTGGCCAGTAGGAATTGGAAAGGTCATTGGCCAGTAGGAATTGGAAAGGTCATTGGCCAGTAGGAATTGGAAAGGTCATTGGCCAGTAGGAATTGGAAAGGTCATTGGCCAGTAGGAATTGGAAAGGTCATTGGCCAGTAGGAATTGGAAAGGTTATTGGCCAGTAGGAATTGGAAAGGTCATTGGCCAGTAGGAATTGGAAAGCTCATTGGCCAATAGGAATTGGAAAGGTCATTGGCCAGTAGGAATTGGAAAGGTTATTGGCTACAGATCAAAGGCAAGCCACAGTGCTAGAATACGTAGAACAAGCGTGCTCATTTTGAGTGCACCCATTACTTTACCAGTCAAATCGCCATGGTCAGAGGTTCCAGACCGTTCTATTCATTCTACTTCTATGAGGCAAGGCCCTGCAGGACAAAATAAATAGACCCTCCATCTGGTTCTCTTCTGTCAGCAGCTCTATGTGCACATCATGAGACCACATCAACTTAACAATCAGTCATGATCATGTGTGAGGGACTATTGAACTGTTCAGACAGTCAGTAACTGTTACAGTGATGTTACAGTTTCCCAAACTCCATGCTCGGGACTCCAAGGGGTGCACCTTTTGGTTTTTGCCCAAACACTACAAAGCTTGATGATTAGTTGATTATTTGAATAAGCGGTGTAGTGCTTAGGAAAGAAAGGAAACCCCGGGGTCCTGAGGACTGAGTTTGGGGAAACCCTGAGTTACAGTGGTAGCAAGTTAAAATGGGGAGTCCAGGTCCTTCAGTTCCAACAGGTACTTGCTAAGTGCCTTCTCAGAGGCCCAGCACCCTACAGCCATGGAGCCCTTCAGGAGCCACTTAAGCAGTCCCACAGTGGCCCCTGGAGAGACAAGGGGAGCCAGAGTCTTGACCCCCACCCTGGGGGCCACCATTTGGGGCAGGCTGAGGGCCACACTGCCCAGGGCCCCGACAGCATTTCCCGCAAACAGACACACAGTGAGCGAGCAGGAGACGGCAGAGAGCGCCAGACAGCGTGACATCAGCATCAACTCGTCCGCTGACAGCCAATCGCAGAGCACCGGGAGGAGAGCTGAGCCAATAAGGAGGGTGTTGGCTGTGGTGCGGTCTTCGCTGAGCCACAGGAAGCCGAAGGAGACTAGCGGTGGAGCCAGGACCTCGCCGGCCCACTCCAGGTCCTCCTGTACAGAGGTCAGGTATGGGCTGAAGGAGAGAGGCAGGGTGCAGAGGCCTGAGGAGAGACCGAGCAGAAAGAAACCCACCGCTGGAGCTCTGTGGTCCTACGAGAGGAAGAGGGAGATGAGGGAACAGTCAGGGTGAGGAGAGAGAAGCCCACTGCTGGAGCTCTGTGGTCCTACGAGAGGAAGAGGGAGATGAGGGAACAGTCAGGGTGAGGAGAAAGAAGCCCACTGCTGGAGCTCTGTGGTCCTACGAGAGAAAGAGGGAGATGAGGGAAAAGTCAGGGTGAGGAGAAAGAAGCCCACCGCTGGAGCTCTGTGGTCCTACGAGAGAAAGAGGGAGATGAGGGAACAGTCAGGGTGAGGAGAAAGAAGCCCACTGCTGGAGCTCTGTGGTCCTACGAGAGGAAGAGGGAGATGAGGGAACAGTCAGGGTGAGGAGAAAGAAGCCCACTGCTGGAGCTCTGTGGTCCTACGAGAGGAAGAGGGAGATGAGGGAACAGTCAGGGTGAGGAGAAAGAAGCCCACTGCTCGAGCTCTGTGGTCCTACGAGAGAAAGAGGGAGATGAGGGAACAGTCAGGGTGAGGAGAAAGAAGCCCACTGCTCGAGCTCTGTGGTCCTACGAGAGAAAGAGGGAGATGAGGGAACAGTCAGGGTGAGGAGAAAGAAGCCCACTGCTGGAGCTCTGTGGTCCTACGAGAGGAAGAGGGAGATGAGGGAACAGTCAGGGTGAGGAGAAAGAAGCCCACTGCTGGAGCTCTGTGGTCCTACGAGAGAAAGAGGGACATGAGGGAACAGTCAGGGTGAGGAGAAAGAAGCCCACTGCTGGAGCTCTGTGGTCCTACGAGAGAAAGAGGGAGATGAGGGAACAGTCAGGGTGAGGAGAAAGAAGCCCACTGCTGGAGCTCTGTGGTCCTACGAGAGAAAGAGGGACATGAGGGAACAGTCAGGGTGAGGAGAAAGAAGCCCACTGCTGGAGCTCTGTGGTCCTACGAGAGAAAGAGGGAGATGAGGGAACAGTCAGGGTGAGGAGAAAGAACGAGTCATGACAATAATCAGTAGCAAAGGGGTTGAGAATGGTTTAATGGTACACAAGAGTTACACTCAAGTGAACACCAATATATCCCAAAATTACCTTGAAGAGCTGATATGCTGTGTACAGGGCAGAGACGGACAGTGTGATGTTGGAACATGCTGTGATCAACTCTATCCGACAGCCTGCCATTGGTCTTGACTCAATTCCAAAGCTACAGTTGGAGGATCACTGTTCATTTCATATGAAGAGACTGAGTGGGATTTGGGAAAGAGAAGAAGTTTTCAGATATCTGCAAGTTAACTGTTGAATACCATACCAAAGTTGAGAAAACACTGTTGAAAGTAAGCTAGTAGTCTTGTCTTGCGCCATAGCTATGTGTACAGTGTTAACATTCTAAACAGCTATGTTTCAGGTAAGTAGCCACGTTTAGAATGACCAAAGTCAAGACTGAAACTAATATGTGAGCTGAAAAATATCTGTTAACATTCAACATTACCTTTCTCTGTTCCGCTTGTTTGAACACGTGAGACAAGCAGTACCAGGATGTGGGCGTTCCCAGACCGTAAACAACTGCGCATGCTCGGCTCGGATTCCACCAAATTGGAAAAATATGGCGGCGCTGTTGACAACAGCAACAGAGCAGTGGATACGAGAGAAGCTACATCTAAATCACCATTGCCTTGGTAATATATTTGACACTTAAATTATAGCTTGTAAGTTGGTAGCCTAGATGTATGATTAGTTTGATTTAAAACCAGTTTTAAACTTCCATTAATAGCTAATTAACGCCCAGAGACTTTGCTTAGTGCCAACGTTAGCTCGCCTGCTAGGCTAGCTGACAAAACAGTGCTTTGAATTTGTCTGGCCACAGGTAGCTATCTAGTGAAAGATGGACAACGTTACCATGGGTCTACAACTACCCAACTACTCTACTTTGATTGCTGGCTACTAACATTCATGACCACTTTACAGCAGATGTGAGATCACTGAGCCTCCCAGGATCATACAAGGAGAAAATCAGACATCTGGGAATCTCACTAAAGAACTTTGTCCGTTTGAAAACCCTGAACCTCTCCTGTAATGCACTAATCTCTGTCGAGGTGAGATGTCTATCAACAGACAAATGTATATACAGTACATGGTGAAATGGTCACTGAAGTCTGAATGTGTAGATGTGTAGATCTGATTGCGTCCACAATGGTACGCCATTACATATTATTCCCTATATAGTGCACTACTTCTAACCAGGGTTCTGGGCAAAAGTAGTTCACTATGTAGGGAATAGGGCACAATTTGGGACATACACTGAATGTGTAAGTCACATTTGTTTGAGTGGGTATAATTTGTGGAACGTTCCAAAAGGAATCTGGTTTCCAACAAACAACGCATAGTAATACAAAGTAACATGATCAAGTCACCGAGCTAACTAGCTGCCGAATAGGCATCAACTCACCACCTAGCTAACTAGCTGCCGAATAGGCATCAACTCACCACCTAGCTAACTAGCTGCCGAATAGGCATCAACTCACCACCTAGCTAACTAGCTGCCGAATAGGCATCAACTCACCACCTAGCTAACTAGCTGCCGAATAGGCATCAACTCACCACCGAGCTAACTAGCTGCCGAATAGGCATCAACTCACCACCTAGCTAACTAGCTGCCGAATAGGCATCAACTCACCACCTAGCTAACTAGCTGCCGAATAGGCATCAACTCACCACCTAGCTAACTAGCTGCCGAATAGGCATCAACTCACCACCTAGCTAACTAGCTGCCGAATAGGCATCAACTCACCACCTAGCTAACTAGCTGTCGAATAGGCATCAACTCACCACCGAGCTAACTAGCTGTCGAATAGGCATCAACTCAGCACCTAGCTAACTAGCTGACGAATAGGCATCAACTCACCACCTAGCTAACTAGCTGACGAATAGGCATCAACTCACCACCTAGCTAACTAGCTGCCGAATAGGCATCAACTCACCACCTAGCTAACTAGCTGTTTGTCCAATAGGCATCAACTCACCACCGAGCTGAACTAGCTGTTTTAGGCATCAACTCACCACCTAGCTAACTAGCTGCCGAATAGGCATCAACTCACCACCTAGCTAACTAGCTGCCGAATAGGCTCAACTCACAACCTAGCTAACTAGCTTATTCTTAATGTTTGTCCATAGAATAGGCATCAACTCACCACCTAGCTAACTTTGTATCAGATTCCTGTTGGAATGTTCTGTCAATTATCACCACCTAGCTAACTATGTCTGTTCATCTATAGGGGGTCAACAACCGAGCTAAATAGGCTGAATAGGCATCAACTCACCACCAGCAACTAGCTGCCGAATCAGGCATCAACTCACCACCTAGCTAACTAGCTGCTGGCATCAACTCACCACCTGAGCTAACCCTGCTGGCTAAAGGCATCAACTCACCACCTAGCTAACTAGCTGCCGCATAGGCATCAACTCACCACCTAGCTAACTAGCTTGTGGGTCCGAATAGGCATCAACTCACCACCTGCTAACTAGTTCTTCTTACCAATCTGACATTTGATGCTTGTTTTATATTGTTTTCTTCCTGTAGATAGGCACTCAACTCCAGTAGCTAACTAGCTGCCGAATAGGCATCAACTCACCACCTAGCTCCTCCAGACTAGCTAACTAGCTGCCGAATAGACTGTGCTCAACTCACCACCTAGCAACTAGCTGCCTCGAACAGGCATCAACTCAGACCTAGCTGTACTAGCTACAGGTATTAGACATATTAGGCATCAACTCACCACCTAGGTAACTAGCTGTACAGTAGGCATCAACTCACCACCTAGCTAACTAGCTCTACAGTATTAGGCATCACTCACCACCTAGCTAACTAGCTCTACAGTATTAGACATCAACTGACCACCTAGCTAACTGTACTCTACAGTATTAGGCATCAACTGACCACCTAGCTAACTAGCTGCCAGTATTAGACATCAACTGACCAGAGGTACTGTACTGCTAACTACAGTATAGACATCACTGACCAGAGGTACTGTACTCTAGCTATTAGACATCACTGACCAGAGGTACTGTACTCTACAGTATAGACCAGAGTGAGGACATCAACTCACCAGAGGTACTGTACTTTGCAGTGTTAATACACCAGATTGCTTATGTCAGGAGGTCTTGTTTGCACACCAACTCTTGTCTGCATTAGATATTGATTTGTATTATTAGAAAACACCCGGAAAGACAAACTTCAGATTTCATTTTATTTAACTAGTAAGCTGTTCTTTATGTGGCATTGTTTCCAATAGTGTGTACAGTGACGTTTCAGTGTTATAGATTGTATTATACAATAATCTTCTAGTAGTGCTATGTTATCTATGCTGTTTGATTGGTGTGTTCCAACAGTAAGCTGAGGATGGCTGGAAATCTGAACCTGGCCAAACAGCTTCTGTCCTGGATGACAACGATGACATAGTGTTGAACCTTGACCTGAGGCAACTCTGGACCAAAACAGAACCTCTGTTCCTGACTGGCTCTTCCCACAAGGAGCCAGAGTCCTACAGCTCTATCATAGTTCAAAGAGGAGTGTGAGTTTATGTTGTTTGATCATAGAATAGTTCATTATTTTTATAATGACAAATGACAGTATGAAGTGGTATTAGATGTGATGTCTTCCTGTAGATGACTGTAAATGTAGGGACAGTCCACCAGAAGACAAATGTTGTTGTTTTTTCCCTAGGAACATGGGGAATTTTGCTAATTTATGGCAAGATTTCAGAGATTTACCCTTAATTGATTTCATTCACTACTTGATGAATTGTATGTTTAACATAGTTACATTTATGGTCTACAGTTTTTTCATCACTGAGCAAACAAGCATTCAGTATAAAATGTGACATGTTTTATTTTCATTATGATCACTGCTTGTCATTCCCAGTCCAATGGTCAACGTTTAAGAGAAGGATCACTGAAGAAAGGTTCTTCCTCCTCGTTTAAAACGTCAGAGGGGCCGAGGTAACTGTAACCCCCGCAGTAGAGACATCAGCGGACCAGCTCTGGACTCTAGGAGCGAGAGAAACTCCCCAAACACCTGAGAGTCACACTGACCAGGGCCACTTCACCCCTCACCCTGGTGAGGTGACACTGAATATCCTCTCTGTCACCAGAGGTCAGATGGCATAAATGGCCTACTACAACATTCTGAGTGTTTTGCACTGGCTTCCTCCTCCTTTAGATAAAGTTGACCAGCAGAAGTCTTCCTGACCAAGATCCGTACCCTACAGTCCAAGAAGTCCCTGTCCCAGAGGTCTGATGCCACCAACCCCATCCTGCACCCTCCCAGACTGTCCTACCATAACACCCAGCAGACAGCAGGGGCTGTACTCACCACAGAAACATCACTGACCAGAGGTGAGACTTTCAGTATTAGAATCACTGACCCTACCGTACCATTCATCCACAGTAGAGAAATCCCACTACCAGAGTACCCATTCATCTACCATAGATACCCACCAGATACTGTACCATTCATCCACCCTCAGGACCACACCTATCCCTGCATTAGATATTCATTTGTATCATTAGAAAAACCCAAATCCAAACTTCAGTTTCATTTTATTTAACATAAGCTGAAAACCCATTGTTTCCTAGTCCCTACAGTACCATTCAGTGTAATATAGATTGTAAACCCACCTAATCCCTAGTAGTGCTATTTATTAATCATAGATTGAAAACCCAGGAGCAGTATCCTGACCAGATGGCCATTCATTAATCCCTAGAGAAAACCCACCTATCCCTACCCTTACCATTCATTAATCAACCTAGACTGGCTCTTCCCAAACCCACCTATCCCACAGTATCATTCAGAATCAAAGAGAAAACCCACCTATCCCTAGAATAGTACATTCATTAATTTTTATAATGACCACCTATCCCTACAGTACCATTCATTAATCATAGTGAAAACCCACCTATCCCTACAGTACCATTCATTAATCATAGAGAAAACCCACCTATCCCTAGGAACATGGGGATTTGCTAATCATAGAGCAAACCCACCTATCCCTACAGTATTTCATTCATCATAGAGAAAACCCAACCTATCCCTACAGTACCATTTTTAATCATGAGAAACCCACCTATCCCTACCGTACCATTTTTAATCATTAGAAAAGCTTGTCATTCCCACTGTACCATTCATCCACCTAGAGAAATCCCAGGAAAGGTTCCCTCCTCGTTTTAAATCATAGAGGCCGAAACCCACCTATCCCTCACGTACCATTTATTAATCATACGAGGAAAAACCCCCACCACCTATCCCTACAGTACCATTCATCCCTCACCCTAGAGAAAACCCACTGAATATCCTACAGTCACCATTCATTCATCATCAGATGGCAAAATGGCCTATCAACATTCTGAGTGTTTTGTACTTAATCATAGAGAAAACCAGCTATCTTCCTACAGAAGATCCACCCCCAGTCCAAGAAGTCCCTGTCCATTATTCATCATAGAGAAACCCCACCTATCCCTACTGTACCATTCACCCAATCATAGAGAAACCCACCTATCCCTACAGTACCATTCATTAATCATAGAGAACCCACTATCCCTACCGTACCATTCATTAATCATAGAGAAAACCCACATATCCCTACTGTACCATTCATCCACATAGAGAAAACCCACCTATCCCTACCGTACCATTCATTCATCATAGAGAAAACCCACATATCCCTACTGTACCATTCATTACCCTAGAGAAAACCCACCTATCCCTACCGTACCATTCATTAATCATAGAGAAAACCCACCTATCCCTACAGTACCATTTATTAATCATAGAGAAAACCCACCTATCCCTACATACCATTCATTAATCATAGAGAAAACCCACCTATCCCTACCGTACCATTCATTAATCATAGAAAACCCACCTATCCCTACAGTACCATTCATTAATCATAGAGAAAACCCACCTATCCCTACAGTACCATTCATTAATCATAGAGAAAACCCACCTATCCCTACAGTACCATTCATTAATCATA
Source organism: Oncorhynchus gorbuscha (assembly GCF_021184085.1). Classification (NCBI taxonomy): domain Eukaryota; kingdom Metazoa; phylum Chordata; class Actinopteri; order Salmoniformes; family Salmonidae; genus Oncorhynchus; species Oncorhynchus gorbuscha. The sequence continues at coordinate 13,543 of NW_025748267.1, read as the reverse complement.
GAGAAAACCCACCTATCCCTACAGTACCATTCATTAATCATAGAGAAAACCCACCTATCCCTACAGTACCATTCATTAATCATAGAGAAAACCCACCTATCCCTACAGTACCATTCATTAATCATAGAGAAAACCCACCTATCCCTACAGTACCATTCATTAATCATAGAGAAAACCCACCTATCCCTACAGTACCATTCATTAATCATAGAGAAAACCCACATATCCCTACTGTACCATTCATCCACCCTAGAGAAAACCACCTATCCCTACCGTACCATTCATTAATCATAGAGAAAACCCACCTATCCCTACAGTACCATTCATTAATCATAGAGAAAACCCACCTATCCCTACAGTACCATTCATTAATCATAGAGAAAACCCACCTATCCCTACAGTACCATTCATTAATCATAGAGAAAACCCACCTATCCCTACAGTACCATTCATTAATCATAGAGAAAACCCACCTATCCCTACCGTACCATTTATTAATCATAGAGAAAACCCACCTATCCCTACAGTACCATTCATTCATCATAGAGAAAACCCACCTATCCCTACAGTACCATTTATTAATCATAGAGAAAACCCACCTATCCCTACCGTACCATTTATTAATCATAGAGAAAACCCACCTATCCCTACAGTACCATTCATCCACCCTAGAGAAAACCCACCTATCCCTACAGTACCATTCATTAATCATAGAGAAAACCCACCTATCCCTACAGTACCATTCATTAATCATAGAGAAAACCCACCTATCCCTACAGTACCATTCATTAATCCTAGAGAAAACCCACCTATCCCTACAGTACCATTCATTCATCATAGAGAAAACCCACCTATCCCTACAGTACCATTCATTAATCATAGAGAAAACCCACCTATCCCTACAGTACCATTCATTAATCATAGAGAAAACCCACCTATCCCTACAGTACCATTCATTCATCATAGAGAAAACCCACCTATCCCTGCAGTACCATTCATTAATCATAGAGAAAACCCACCTATCCCTACAGTACCATTCATTAATCATAGAGAAAACCCACCTATCCCTACAGTACCATTCATTAATCATAGAGAAAACCCACCTATCCCTACCGTACCATTCATTAATCATAGAGAAAACCCACCTATCCCTACAGTACCATTTATCCATCCTAGAGAAAACCCACCTATCCCTACCGTACCATTCATTAATCATAGAGAAAACCCACCTATCCCTACAGTACCATTCATTAATCATAGAGAAAACCCACCTATCCCTACAGTACCATTTATTAATCATAGAGAAAACCCACCTATCCCTACAGTACCATTCATTAATCATAGAGAAAACCCACCTATCCCTACAGTACCATTCATTCATCACCCTAGAGAAAACCCACCTATCCCTACAGTACCATTCATTAATCATAGAGAAAACCCACCTATCCCTACAGTACCATTCATCCATCATAGAGAAAACCCACCTATCCCTACCGTACCATTTATTAATCATAGAGAAAACCCACCTATCCCTACAGTACCATTCATCCATCATAGAGAAAACCCACCTATCCCTACAGTACCATTCATTAATCATAGAGAAAACCCACCTATCCCTACAGTACCATTCATTAATCATAGAGAAAACCCACCTATCCCTACAGTACCATTCATCCACCCTAGAGAAAACCCACCTATCCCTACAGTACCATTCATTAATCATAGAGAAAACCCACCTATCCCTACAGTACCATTCATTAATCATAGAGAAAACCCACCTATCCCTACAGTACCATTCATTAATCATAGAGAAAACCCACCTATCCCTACAGTACCATTCATTAATCATAGAGAAAACCCACATATCCCTACTGTACCATTCATCCACCCTAGAGAAAACCCACCTATCCCTACCGTACCATTCATTAATCATAGAGAAAACCCACCTATCCCTACAGTACCATTCATTAATCATAGAGAAAACCCACCTATCCCTACAGTACCATTCATTAATCATAGAGAAAACCCACCTATCCCTACAGTACCATTCATTAATCATAGAGAAAACCCACCTATCCCTACAGTACCATTCATTAATCATAGAGAAAACCCACCTATCCCTACCGTACCATTCATTAATCATAGAGAAAACCCACCTATCCCTACAGTACCATTCATTAATCATAGAGAAAACCCACCTATCCCTACAGTACCATTCATTAATCATAGAGAAAACCCACCTATCCCTACAGTACCATTCATTAATCATAGAGAAAACCCACCTATCCCTACAGTACCATTCATCCATCATAGAGAAAACCCACCTATCCCTACAGTACCATTCATTAATCATAGAGAAAACCCACCTATCCCTACAGTACCATTCATTAATCATAGAGAAAACCCACCTATCCCTACAGTACCATTCATTAATCATAGAGAAAACCCACCTATCCCTACAGTACCATTCATTAATCATAGAGAAAACCCACCTATCCCTACAGTACCATTCATTAATCATAGAGAAAACCCACCTATCCCTACAGTACCATTCATTAATCATAGAGAAAACCCACCTATCCCTACAGTACCATTCATTCATCATAGAGAAAACCCACCTATCCCTACAGTACCATTCATTAATCATAGAGAAAACCCACCTATCCCTACAGTACCATTCATTAATCATAGAGAAAACCCACCTATCCCTACAGTACCATTCATTCATCATAGAGAAAACCCACCTATCCCTACAGTACCATTCATTAATCATAGAGAAAACCCACCTATCCCTACAGTACCATTCATTAATCATAGAGAAAACCCACCTATCCCTACAGTACCATTCATTAATCATAGAGAAAACCCACCTATCCCTACAGTACCATTCATTAATCATAGAGAAAACCCACCTATCCCTACAGTACCATTCATTAATCATAGAGAAAACCCACCTATCCCTACAGTACCATTTATTAATCATAGAGAAAACCCACCTATCCCTACAGTACCATTCATTAATCATAGAGAAAACCCACCTATCCCTACAGTACCATTCATTAATCATAGAGAAAACCCACCTATCCCTACAGTACCATTCATTAATCATAGAGAAAACCCACCTATCCCTACAGTACCATTCATTAATCATAGAGAAAACCCACCTATCCCTACCGTACCATTCATTAATCATAGAGAAAACCCACCTATCCCTACAGTACCATTTATTAATCATAGAGAAAACCCACCTATCCCTACAGTACCATTTATTAATCATAGAGAAAACCCACCTATCCCTACAGTACCATTCATTCATCATAGAGAAAACCCACCTATCCCTACAGTACCATTTATTAATCATAGAGAAAACCCACCTATCCCTACCGTACCATTTATTAATCATAGAGAAAACCCACCTATCCCTACAGTACCATTCATCCACCCTAGAGAAAACCCACCTATCCCTACCGTACCATTCATTAATCATAGAGAAAACCCACCTATCCCTACAGTACCATTCATTAATCATAGAGAAAACCCACCTATCCCTACAGTACCATTCATTAATCATAGAGAAAACCCACCTATCCCTACAGTACCATTCATTAATCATAGAGAAAACCCACCTATCCCTACAGTACCATTCATTAATCATAGAGAAAACCCACCTATCCCTACAGTACCATTCATTAATCATAGAGAAAACCCACCTATCCCTACAGTACCATTCATTAATCATAGAGAAAACCCACCTATCCCTACAGTACCATTCATTAATCATAGAGAAAACCCACCTATCCCTACAGTACCATTCATTAATCATAGAGAAAACCCACCTATCCCTACCGTACCATTCATTAATCATAGAGAAAACCCACCTATCCCTACAGTACCATTTATTAATCATAGAGAAAACCCACCTATCCCTACCGTACCATTCATTAATCATAGAGAAAACCCACCTATCCCTACAGTACCATTCATTAATCATAGAGAAAACCCACCTATCCCTACAGTACCATTTATTAATCATAGAGAAAACCCACCTATCCCTACCGTACCATTTATTAATCATAGAGAAAACCCACCTATCCCTACAGTACCATTCATTAATCATAGAGAAAACCCACCTATCCCTACAGTACCATTCATTAATCATAGAGAAAACCCACCTATCCCTACAGTACCATTCATTAATCATAGAGAAAACCCACCTATCCCTACAGTACCATTCATTCATCATAGAGAAAACCCACCTATCCCTACAGTACCATTTATTAATCATAGAGAAAACCCACCTATCCCTACCGTACCATTTATTAATCATAGAGAAAACCCACCTATCCCTACAGTACCATTCATCCACCCTAGAGAAAACCCACCTATCCCTACCGTACCATTCATTAATCATAGAGAAAACCCACCTATCCCTACAGTACCATTTATTAATCATAGAGAAAACCCACCTATCCCTACCGTACCATTTATTAATCATAGAGAAAACCCACCTATCCCTACAGTACCATTCATCCACCCTAGAGAAAACCCACCTATCCCTACAGTACCATTCATTCATCATAGAGAAAACCCACCTATCCCTACAGTACCATTCATTAATCATAGAGAAAACCCACCTATCCCTACAGTACCATTCATCCACCCTAGAGAAAACCCACCTATCCCTACAGTACCATTCATTCATCATAGAGAAAACCCACCTATCCCTACAGTACCATTCATTAATCATAGAGAAAACCCACCTATCCCTACAGTACCATTCATTAATCATAGAGAAAACCCACCTATCCCTACAGTACCATTCATTAATAATAGAGAAAACCCACCTATCCCTACAGTACCATTCATTAATCATAGAGAAAACCCACCTATCCCTACCGTACCATTCATTAATCATAGAGAAAACCCACCTATCCCTACCGTACCATTCATTAATCATAGAGAAAACCCACCTATCCCTACAGTACCATTCATTAATCATAGAGAAAACCCACCTATCCCTACCGTACCATTCATTAATCATAGAGAAAACCCACCTATCCCTACCGTACCATTCATTAATCATAGAGAAAACCCACCTATCCCTACAGTACCATTCATTAATCATAGAGAAAACCCACCTATCCCTACAGTACCATTTATTAATCATAGAGAAAACCCACCTATCCCTACAGTACCATTCATTAATCATAGAGAAAACCCACCTATCCCTACAGTACCATTCATTCATCATAGAGAAAACCCACCTATCCCTACAGTACCATTCATTAATCATAGAGAAAACCCACCTATCCCTACAGTACCATTCATTAATCATAGTGAAAACCCACCTATCCCTACAGTACCATTCATTCATCATAGATCTTACTGTTCATTATAACCAGTCTTTTTTTGTAATTGTATCAAATCTGTCTCCTAGGGAAGCTATAGGAAACCAATGGAGTTGCTGCTGAGCCTAGTGAACAAGCACTGGACAGGGGAGAGGCCTCTGCACCATGACAACAACTTCCTCTGTGAGTATGAAACCCCCATGTACTGTGTAGCTTACCTGCTTAATGGAGAATCTGGCCCTAATAGTATGTATCTGACCTGCCTCCAGCTCAGGCAGTCCAGATCCTGTCCATGATGGAACGAGATGTCTCCGGTGGAGAAGCAGAGGTCAGGACGTTGAGAGGGAACGTTGAAGAGCTGAAGGAGCAGGCTGAGATACGAGACCAAGACCACAGGACAGAGACCCAGAGACTAACTACACAGCTGGAGGAAGCACACATGTCTGTTGTAAGATTCAGACTGTTCAAAGCAGCATCTTCCATGATATTACCTCATGTTTGAAAAGGCATGAGACCCTGACTCCACAAAGAGTTCAGAATAAATGGATGGAATTATCTTCAATGTCTGATTGATTGTTTGATTGATTGATTGATTGCAGGACAGTTTGAATGAGCAGCTGAGGATACTATTGGAGGATAACGTCTCTCTACAGAAGCAGATGATCAGATTAGAAAAACAATATCTCAACTCTATGATGAAAAGTTCACCCAACACTGAGATATGTGGTGAGTGAAAAAGCAACAACTTTTTGATATTCCTGGTCAGTGGTCACTATACTGGGCAGAATCTGACCGTGACATAGAGCATGTGTAACCGTGATATAGAGCACGTGTAACTGTGACATAGAGCACGTGTAACCGTGATATAGAGCACGTGTAACCGTGATATAGAGCACGTGTAACTGTGACATAGAGCACGTGTAACCGTGACATAGAGCACGTGTAACTGTGATATAGAGCCCGTGTAACTGTGATATAGAGCCCGTGTAACCGTGATATAGAGCACGTGTAACTGTGATATAGAGCACGTGTAACCGTGACATAGAGCACGTGTAACCGTGACATAGAGCATGTGTAACCGTGACGCAGAGCACGTGTAACGGTGATATAGAGCACGTGTAACCGTGACGCAGAGCACGTGACATAGAGCACGTGTAACCGTGACGCAGAGCACGTGTAACCGTGACGCAGAGCACGTGTAACCGTGACATAGAGCACGTGTAACGCAGAGCACGTGTAACCGACGCAGAGCACGTGTAACCGTGACGCAGAGCACGTGTAACCGTGACGTAGAGCACGTGTAACCGTGACGTAGAGCACGTGTAACCGTGACGTAGAGCACGTGTAACCGTGACGTAGAGCACGTGTAACTGTGATATAGAGCCCGTGTAACTGTGATATAGAGCCCGTGTAACCGTGATATAGAGCACGTGTAACCGTGATATAGAGCACGTGTAACTGTGATATAGAGCACGTGTAACCGTGACATAGAGCACGTGTAACCGTGACATAGAGCATGTGTAACCGTGACGCAGAGCACGTGTAACGGTGATATAGAGCACGTGTAACGGTGACATAGAGCACGTGTAACCGTGACGCAGAGCACGTGTAACCGTGACGCAGAGCACGTGTAACCGTGACATAGAGCACGTGTAACCGTGACGCAGAGCACGTGTAACCGTGACGCAGAGCACGTGTAACCGTGACATAGAGCATGTGTAACCGTGACGCAGAGCACGTGTAACCGTGACGCAGAGCACGTGTAACCGTGACGCAGAGCACGTGTAACCGTGACGCAGAGCACGTGTAACCGTGACGTAGAGCACGTGTAACCGTGACGTAGAGCACGTGTAACCGTGACGTAGAGCACGTGTAACCGTGACGTAGAGCACGTGTAACCGTGACGTAGAGCACGTGTAACCGTGACGTAGAGCACGTGTAACCGTGGCCACGTGTAACCGTGACGTAGAGCACGTGTAACTGTGACATAGAGCACGTGTAACTGTGACATAGAGCACGTGTAACTGTGACATAGAGCACGTGTAACTGTGACATAGAGCACGTGTAACTGTGACATAGAGCACGTGTAACATAGAGCACGTGTAACCGTGACATAGAGCACGTGTAACTGTGACATAGAGCACGTGTAACTGTGACATAGAGCACGTGTAACTGTGACATAGAGCACGTGTAACTGTGACATAGAGCACGTGTAACTGTGACATAGAGCACGTGTAACCGTGACATAGAGCACGTGTAACCGTGACATAGAGCACGTGTAACCGTGACATAGAGCACGTGTGACCGTGACATAGAGCACGTGTACCCTGTGTAACCGTGACATAGAGCACATGTAAGAGTAAGAGCAGCTAGCATCATGTACTAACCGTGGCCCATGTGAATCTGTATTGCTGCTAGCATCATGCGCTAACTGTGGCCCATGTGAATCTGTATTGCTGCTAGCATCATGCGCTAACTGTGGCCCATGTGAATCTGTATTGCTGCTAGCATCATGTGCTAACTGTGGCCCATGTGAATCTGTATTGCTGCTAGCATCATGTACTAACCGTGGCCCATGTGAATCTGTATTGCTGCTAGCATCATGTGCTAACTGTGGCCCATGTGAATCTGTATTGCTGCTAGCATCATGTGCTAACCGTGGCCCATGTGAATCTGTATTGCTGCTAGCATCATGTGCTAACTGTGGCCCATGTGAATCTGTATTGCTGCTAGCATCATGTACTAACTGTGGCCCATGTGGATCTGTATTGCTGCTAGCATCATGTGCTAACTAACTGTGGCCCATGTGGATCTGTATTTATGCTAGCATCATGTGCTAACTAACTGTGGTCCATGTGTTCTTCTCGCCAGAGAAACAGGCAGAGGTGGATGAGCTGAGGAAGAAGGTATCAGAGCTGAGGGAGAAGGTTGAGGAGGGGGAGAGAGTCAAGAAGCTGGCAGGTATGCTGCAGGAGAACCATAGGTAAGCACACACTACACTACACTATGTCCAGCACCACCTGGTGCTAAGATAATACACTACACTATGTCCAGCACCACCTGGTGCTAAGATAATACACTACACTATGTCCAGCACCACCTGGTGCTAAGATAATACACTACACTATGTCCAGTACCACCTGGTGCTAAGATAATACACTACACTATGTCCAGTACCACCTGGTGCTAAGATACTACACTATGTCCAGTGCCACCTGGTGCTAAGATAATACACTATGTCCAGCGCCACCTGGTGCTAAGATAATACACTATGTCCAGCACCACCTGGTACTAAAATACTACACTATGTCCGGTACCTTCTGGAGCTAAGATACTACACTACACTATGTCCAGTACCACCTGGTGCTAAGATACTACACCATGTCCGGTACCACCTGGAGCTAAGATATTACACTACACTATGTCCAGCACCACCTGGTGCTAAGATACTACACTACACTATGTCCAGCACCACCTGGTGCTAAGATAATACACTACACTATGTCCAGCACCACCTGGTGCTAAGATAATACACTACACTATGTCCAGCACCACCTGGTGCTAAGATAATACACTACACTATGTCCAGCACCACCTGGTGCTAAGATAATACACTACACTATGTCCAGCACCACCTGGTGCTAAGATAATACACTACACTATGTCCAGCACCACCTGGTGCTAAGATAATACACTACACTATGTCCAGTACCACCTCATACTAAGATAATACACTACACTATGTCCAGCACCACCTGGTGCTAAGATAATACACTACACTATGTCCAGTACCACCTGGTGCTAAGATACTACACTATGTCCAGTGCCACCTGGTGCTAAGATAATACACTGTCCAGCACCACCTGGTACTAAAATACTACACTATGTCCGGTACCTTCTGGAGCTAAGATACTACACTACACTATGTCCAGTACCACCTGGTGCTAAGATAATACACTATGTCCAGCACCACCTGGTGCTAAGATAATACACTACACTATGTCCAGTACCACCTGGTGCTAAGATACTACACTATGTCCAGTACCAGCTGGTGCTAAGATAATACACTGCACCATGTCCAGTACCACCTGGTGCTAAGATACTACACTATGTCCAGTACCACCTGGAGCTAAGATACTAAGAGCGTCTGCTAAATGACTTAAATGTAAATGTACCAGCTGGTGCTAAGATACTACACAGTACCACCTGGAGCTAAGATATTACACGACACTATGTCCAGCACCACCTGGTGCTAAGATAGTACACTACACTATGTCCGGTACCACCTGGAGCTAAGATACTACACTACACTATGTCCAGCACCACCTGGTGCTAAGATACTACACTATACTATGTCCAGTACCACCTGGTGCTAAGATAATACACTGCACCATGTCCAGCACCACCTGGTGCTAAGATAATACACTATGTCCAGTACCACCTGGTGCTAAGATACTACACTATGTCCAGCACCACCTGGTGCTAAGATAATACACCACACTATGTCCAGCACCACCTGGTGCTAAGATAATACACTACACTATGTCCAGTACCACCTGGTGCTAAGATACTACACTATGTCCAGTACCACCTGGTGCTAAGATACTACATTACACTATGTCCAGTACCACATGGTGCTAAGATAATACACTACACTATGTCCAATACCACCTGGTGCTAAGATACTACACTATGTCCAGTACCACCTGGTGCTAAGATAATACACTATGTCCAGTACCACCTGGTGCTAAGATACTACACTATGTCCAGTACCACCTGGTGCTAAGATACTACACTATGTCCAGTACCACCGGGTGCTAAGATACTACACTATGTCCAGTAGCTAAGATACTACACTATGTCCAGTACCACCGGGTGCTAAGATACTACACTATGTCCAGCACCACCTGATGCTGAGATAATACACTATGTCTAGTACCACCGGGTGCTAAGATACTACACTATGTCTAGTACCACCGGGTGCTAAGATACTACACTATGTCTAGTACCACCTGGTGCTAAGATACTACACTATGTCCAGCACCACCTGATGCTGAGATAATAGACTACACTATGTCCAGCACCACCTGGTGCTAAGAATAACATTCAACCACTCTAGGGACAATCAAAGTCCTTGACTCTTGGGATAATACAAATCTTAACACGGTCTGACTAAAAGCAACCTAATGAGATATTCATTACAGGAGATGCCAGATTATTTGTTCCAATATAAAGATAAAAGACCAGACCCCAATGGGTGAAGAAAGTGCTTGTTAGTGTTTGTGACTAAATGGTGTTGTGTTTGTGCTTCAGGTCACTGGTTGCGACTAATGAGCATTTGCTGAGTGAATTGGAGAGGACTGGGAGACGGCTCTGAGGAGCAACACGTCACAACTACAACAACTAGAGAACTGGAGGAGACTAGGAGACGGCTCTGAGGAGCTACACATCACAACTAGAGAACTGGAGGAGACTAGGAGACGGCTCTGAGGAGCTACACATCACAACTAGAGAACTGGAGGAGACTAGGAGACGGCTCTGAGGAGCTACACATCACAACTACAACAACTAGAGAACTGGAGGAGACTAGGAGACGGCTCTGAGGAGCTACACATCACAACTAGAGAACTGGAGGAGACTAGGAGACAGCTCTGAGGAGCTACACGTCACAACTAGAGAACTGGAGGAGACTAGGAGACGGCTCTGAGGAGCAACACGTCACAAGTAAAGAACTGGAGGAGACTAGGAGACGGCTCTGAGGAGCTACACATCACAACTAGAGAACTGGAGGAGACTAGGAGACGGCTCTGAGGAGCAACACGTCACAACTAGAGAACTGGAGGAGACTAGGAGACGGCTCTGAGGAGCTACACATCACAACTACAACAACTAGCAGGCCCACAACTACAACACCAGGGCCACATTCCGTAGGTAAACGTTATGGAACATTGCAAATAGAAATGTCATGAATAGAGCCAATTTCTTACTCTACATGATGTCAGAGAGGAATGTTTGTTCTACATTTCTATCTGAACGTTCCAGAACGTTGTCCTGCTGAACGAGCACCAGCAGCAGATTCTCTTATTTTAGCTCTATATACACTGCTGCCAACATTTACACTGTTCTTCTGATGCTCCGGGATTAATGTTGAGCATGAAAACTTGTCTCTAACTCTGATCTCATTTTTTACTTCTGTGTATCGTTATGGTTTTACTGTGTCCACTATCCACACCTTTACACTGTTCCTTACTGACTGTATCCACACCTTTACACTGTTCCTTACTGACTCTATCCACACCTTTACACTGTTCCTTACTGACTCTATCCACACCTTTACACTGTTCCTTACTGACTCTATCCACACCTTTACACTGTTCCTTACTGACTCTATCCACACCTTTACACTGTTCCATACTGACTACTTTACACTGTTCCATACTGACTGTATCCACACCTTTACACTGTTCCTTACTGACTGTATCCACACCTTTACACTGTTCCTTACTGACTGTATCCACACCTTTACACTGTTCCTTACTGACTGTATCCACACCTTTACACTGTTCCACTGACTGTATCCACACCTTTACACTGACTGTATCCACACCTTTACACTGTTCCTTACTGACTGTATCCACACCTTTACACTGTTCCTTACTGACTGACTCTATCCACACCTTTACACTGTTCCTTACTGACTGTATCCACACCTTTACACTGTTCCTTACTGACTCTATCCACACCTTTACACTGTTCCTTACTGACTCTATCCACACCTTTACACTGTTCCTTACTGACTGTATCCACACCTTTACACTGTTCCTTACTGACTGTATCCACACCTTTACACTGTTCCTTACTGACTGTATCCACACCTTTACACTGTTCCTTACTGACTGTATCCACACCACACCTTTACACTGTTCCTTACTGACTGTATCCACACCTTTACACTGTTCCTTACTGACTGTATCCACACCTTTACACTGTTCCTTACTGACTGTATCCACACCTTTACACTGTTCCTTACTGACTGTATCCACACCTTTACACTGTTCCTTACTGACTGTATCCACACCTTTACACTGTTCCTTACTGACTGTATCCACACCTTTACACTGTTCCTTACTGACTGTATCCACACCTTTACACTGTTCCTTACTGACTGTATCCACACCTTTACACTGTTCCTTACTGACTGTATCCACACCTTTACACTGTTCCTACTGACTGTATCCACACCTTTACACTGTTCCTTACTGACTGTATCCACACCTTTACACTGTTCCTTACTGACTGTATCCACACCTTTACACTGTTCCTTACTGACTGTATCCACACCTTTACACTGTTCCTTACTGACTGTATCCACACCTTTACACTGTTCCTTACTGACTGTATCCACACCTTTACACTGTTCCTTACTGACTGTATCCACACCTTTACACTGTTCCACTGACTGTATCCACACCTTTACACTGTTCCTTACTGACTGTATCCACACCTTTACACTGTTCCTTACTGACTGTATCCACACCTTTACACTGTTCCTTACTGACTGTATCCACACCTTTACACTGCTCCTTACTGACTGTATCCACACCTTTACACTGACTGTATCCACACCTTTACACTGACTGTATCCACACCTTTACACTGACTGTATCCACACCTTTACACTGTTCCTTACTGACTGTATCCACACCTTTACACTGTTCCTTACTGACTGTATCCACACCTTTGCACTGTTCCTTACTGACTGTATCCACACCTTTACACTGTTCCTGACTGACTGTATCCACGCCTTACACTGTTCCTTACTGACTGTATCCACACACTTTCCTTACTGTATCCACACCTTTACTGTTCCTGACTGACTGTATCCACACCTGTTCCTTACTGACTGTATCCACACCTTTACACTGTTCCTTACTGACTGCATCCACCTTTACCTCCACACCTTTACACTGTTCCTTACTGACTGTATCCACACCTTTACACTGTTCCTTACTGACTGTATCCACACTGTTCCTTACTGACTGTATCCACACCTTTACACTGTTCCTGACTGACTGTATCCACACCTTTACACTGTTCCTTACTGACTGTATCCACACCTTTACACTGTTCCTTACTGTATCCACACCTGTTACCTTACTGACTGTATCCACCTTTACACTGTTCCTTACTGACTG